>NC_143576.1:18321513-18474819 GCF_048544385.1 Mastigoproctus giganteus
GGCTGTGTACGATGTTGCAGTGCTTCTTGTAAGCTTGCTCCATAACTGCAGCATCTACGGTTAATTGCTCTTTGTATCCTTTGCTCAGCTGCTTGCGTTCTTTCTGCTGTTCGGCCATTATGTTCTGGCTCTCCAGGTGGTCTGATATCTTCCTGGTTATGCAGCTGGTCAGGATTTTGTACATTATTGGGAGGCAGGTTATTGGCCTATATTTCCCAGGTTTCTTGTATCTTCGTCTTTATACTTCAGATATGTGATTCCTTGAGCGAGAAACTTCGGGATTGTCTCTGAGTGCCTTATCATTTGAATGAACTGCTCTGCCAGGTGCTTGTGTGTGCAAGTGAGCTTCTTGTACCAGTAGTTGTGGACATTATCTATTCCTGGAGTTCGCCAGTTGTGAGAGTTCTTGATCATCTGTTTTACTTCTTCTTCCCGAATCTCCCATCCCCTCATTTCTTGTACATCCTTGGTTTTCCATCCACTTGGTATGTAGTCTCGCCCTGTAAATTGTCATATCGATCTCCAGATTCATTATTTCCTAGTATGCTTGCATGAATTACATATTCATTTTGATGCTCCACTTCATGCATTGGTGTTTTCTTCCTTCCTGGTGGTCACTAGTGCAGTTGTGCAGGAAGCACTTCCAGTTGGTGGGGCTGGATGGTCTTGTCCTTCTCTTGTGGTAAGCATACGGGGGACAGCGCCACTCGCTCCACTGTCTTCCTTGGGAGACTGTGTGACTTTATCGTGTGCCACACTCGATGTAGTATGATTAATATTTCTCTGCGACATCATCCATTTATGGCGGTGGACCTGTTTAGCTTCAGCTAATGTCCAGTGGTAGTTCTTGGGAGTGACGCCAGATGGCGCCACAATCTGCCTTATCCACCACTCCTGCCTTGGGGAGCAAATTTCACAATGTTTATTTATTTATTATTATTATTTTAATTTATTACTATTATTATACCGGTCTTCCAGCGTGATGGAGTCGCATTTGCTTCCGCCACGGCATTACTTAAACCTGGGTCCATCAGGCTGGTAGTCCAGTGTTGTAACCACTGGGATATCGTGCCCCTTAATATTATTATTATTATTATTATTATTATTATCTTTCTATACATTAAAACAGTCTTCCTTCTAGTGATATTTATTCAGCCAATGGGAGAAGAGGGATTCATGTTACGTAGTAATACATAATATAAGCTTGTTTTAATGTGATAAATCAGGCTTCTGTTTAATTGTGCTCCTGATAGATAAATCTCATGCATGCGCTTTGTTTATCTAGTACCACCACGCGGTACCATTCTTGATTTCCATATGTAAAATATCTATGTATTCATAGCTGAGGAACACACACACACACACACACACACACACACACACACACACACACACACACACACACACACACACACACACACACACACACACACACACAATCGACAGCTTCTGTAAGTATTTTATTTTAGTTTATCAAAATAAACGAGTGCAGCAAGCAGGGGGGAAAGCCCCCTAGTTATTATTATTATTATTATTATTATTTTGGATGGGACTTGCCAAAATATTATTTCTAGCACTTTCTGGTTGAAACATGGATCAGATTTATGAGAACTTTGATTTCTGATTGACTGGTATAGTGAATAGTGGAATGTCATTTATAGATCAAAGGTTATTAAGTGTAATAATGACCTGTTCTTTTGTTTCAATATATAAGACAATGTTTTGAGCTAATACACTTTATTTTTCTGCATTTTTCTTACTTGTTTATAAAATTACATTTGTTTTATTGAAAAAATTTAGGGAAAAAATAATTAACTATGCAGAATTACTTCACAATTCCAAAAATGCAACTGTGGAGATGGCCACTACTCTAAGCAGTGGAAGTGGCAGTGGATATGATAGTGATAATGTAATTGATGGAGGATATCGACATAGCTCTAGCTGCAAAGAAGATAAAGATTGTCTTGTTACCACATGTGACCTTCTTTGTTATGCCTTTCAGTGTGCTCGAGGAATGGAATACTTGGCATCTAGGAAGGTATGTCTACTAAAATAATTTATTTCATATATTAATTTTTTTCTTTTTTCATTGTGTCCTCCTTGGAATAACTAATGTTCAGAAAATCATTCAAATTTAATGTGAACCCTTTTACAGAGGATGTAAAATTTGTCAGGTAGAGAGGCATGACAGGGACAGAATATATGAAGTAGTGATAGTCATATAAAACAATTGTCTGGCAGTATCCACTGTGTTCCAACGAGGAAAGGCCAGGCATATTTTGAGCCTCAGCTAGATCTTTAAAATATGTCAGTAATGAAATTAATAAATATCAGTTTATTGTTATATTAATATGATACACACTGTAATTAAACAGGTAAACCCTAAGCTATAAAGGGCTGAGAGGTGGTAACAGCAAATAAAAAACTGATGCATTAGCATTAGCATTAGTAGAGGCATTTGATGCAAGAAAGCAAGCTTATGCAGCATCAGCCAAAAAAAAAAAAAAAAAAAAAGAAACCACTTCCACTTCACCCCTCTGTTCATTCAAAATACCTGTCCAGCTGAGTCTTAAACTTATTTAGGCTATCAACTTCCATGACAAGGGATGGAAGTCTGTTCCACCAACCAACCACCCGCTGGCTAAAGGCAAATTTCCAAATTGCATCTAGATCATATGTCAGATCATTATTGATCAGTAAATAAAATAACAAGAGGATAAACTAATAACAGTAGTTAACAACACTTGCCATATCTGAGTAGAAAGTAAGCTGCTAAGAATATATGCAAGCTGCTAAGTAAGCCACTAAAAATGTATATCCCTTTAAGAAAGTAGAATGGGTCAGTGTTTTGAGCCTTTAGAAAATGATTTGAGGGATAAATAAAAAATCAAATCTGTTATGGGAATGTAATTTGTCAGCTAGAGCAATGAGACAAGCCATTAATCTGGTGTTTTGGGTGCTACATATCAAAGCTCTTTAACCCAGATGAAAGGAGCAATACAAAATGGCAAAATTTGCTTATAAGATGCCTTGGTCTTGCATGATGTAAACCACATTTAAAATTGATCCACATTGTAAATGATATTCAGTCAAGAGCAAGCCTTTTAGAATTGAGGGGAACAACAATGGCTAAAATTTCAGTATCATAGAGCGTGGAATATACAAGGTGTCTCAAAAATACATGGCATAACTTCAGGAATGAGTTCCTCATATGTAGACAATAAAAATATTTTATATCAACATAGTTCCGGAAATGCTTGGTTTCCGAGTTTTGAATGTCTCTCTATGGCACTTAACTGTTCACATTACCTTATAGTAATTGTTCAAAATGTCCACCTTCTGCCTGAATACAGGCCTCACATCGATGTCTCATGGACTCGATAGACGATGCCAAATTCCTGGCATGTTTCGTATTGTCTCACAACCTGCCACAATTTGATTGTAGAGAGTTTCCACATCAGCTACCGGAGTCGAATAAACCAATGACTTTAAATGGATCCACAAGAAGAAATCTAGTGGGTTCAAATCAGTTGAGCGTGGAGGTCAGGCAGTTGATCCACCCCTCTACTTCAGGAGTCGTAGATCTTGGTCATCCTCTGTCAGCAGCACCAAGTGTAAAGGTCCCATGTTCACAAAGGTGGCCATGGATACCTTCAAACGTTTTCCTGTCTGGACATCTTCATTCTAGGAACCTTTCGTGGTACAAATGACAAGCCTCCAGAGCATTGCTGTCCGTCAAACCGTACATAAAGTGCATATCCGCTTTGCCCCTGATTTGAGTACATGGTTGGAATGGAAAACCACCAGATTCTGTCAGTACCTTGTGTTGAAGGAAATCACTTGCGGGAGATAAGACATTCCAGTTAATAACTCGGGAACCAAGCATTTCCAGAACTATGTTGATATAAAATATTTTTATTGTCTACATACGAGGAATTCGTTCCTGAAGTTATGCCGTGTATTTTTGAGACACCCTGTAGAATGTGAACAATGATGTATAAGGGTGGGTCAATAAGTAATGCGCTATAAGCTGTAATGTCTTTATTATCTGAGATGTTGTAACTGTACTTCACATACATAAAATATAATCTTTTCTTATATTGATTGAAAATATCAATCAATATAAGAACCACTACACTTACTGCATTTTCTTCAGCATTCTTTCCAGGCAGTAAGTTGTTGTTGTTGTTATTTGGTTTTAGGAGCATTAGCATCTAAGGCCATATTGCTCCGAGAATATGCGGTGGTCATTCCCTGACCTATCCGCATCCTCCGTATTTGGTGGTGACGGGCTCGAACCCCGGTCTAATCAAGAAGCGTGTGCTACACACTGCTGCTCCTTCCCACCTGGCTATGGAGGCACCCCAGGCAGTAAGTGCACTTTGGTAAAAATCAGGAAGCTGATGTTTAACACCAATGTTTAATATCAGAAATGAGTTCCATATCACTCTCAAAGACGTTACCATGCAGGTACGCCTTCAGTTTACCAAGCAAAAAAAAATTGATAGGGCAAAGTCAGGGGCTAGGGTAGGTGAGGCATTTTGCTCCACCCTAGCTGGGTGATCTTTGAGAGTGTTATCTCTGCTGTGTGCGGCCTTCCATTAACCCGATGAAACTTGATGTCCTGCCAATTCATTTCAGTCTTTTGATTTTCAGAGCTTGATTAAGGATTTTCAGAGCTTGTTTTTCCAGGGACAAACAGTATCTTTCTTTGTTGATGGTTGTTCCACTTTCCAAGAAATTGATAAAAATGATGCCAGAAGAAGGTGATTATAAGTTGTGTTTATGATTTGAAAAGTTTGACTTTTTTTATAGGTGATGTCAGGTGTGCCCATTTCATGAATTGTCAGTTGGTCATAATGGAAGAGCCATATTTCATCACATGTGACAACTTCTTTAAAGCACTCAGGACCATCCATCACCAAACCTCTCCAGAACTTCACAGATCTCTTTCCTCATAGTCATCATCTCTTGTGTGATCAGCTTAAGCACCCACTAAGAACAGGTTTTTCTGTATCCCATTCTGTTGATGATGGTCAAAATACTTTCCCTTAACATTTTTGCAGCATCCATCACTTGTCTGGTGGTTATGCACCTGCTATTTCATTTGAGCTGTTCTTTTGAGAGTTGGTTCTTTGTTTTGACTGTTTGTGACAGATGTTGGTCTTCTAGCTCTTGGTTTGCCCTTGATATCAAATTCACCTTCCCAAAACCATTGGAGCCACCTCTAGACGTTATTTTGATCAATTGTCTGGTCCCCATAGACTGCCAGGAGTTTTCAATATATAGATGTTGCTGATTGATCACCCAATTTGAATAGGAACTCCATCACACCATTGCCAGAATTGCCAGAAATCCATATCTTCAGATCTAAAAAAACACCATAAAAATTATATTAGGTGTTGATAATGATATAAGTGCACATCATAAATCCCCCCCTTCTTCCTTATGCATGTGCAAGTACTTTTGCATTACTTATTGAACTGCTCTTTTATTTTATCAGTGTTCTTATACAAAAGAACACTGATAAAATAAATCAGAAAAAATGATTTTGTCAGGTTTTGACAAAAAGCTCACTTTTTGTGTTTGAAGTTTTCTTTAAAAAATTCCTAAAAAGATTGGACATTGAACTTTTTTACAGTGTTCTAGTGCTTTATAATAATAAAAATAAAGTGCACTATATTTATTAAGTGTAGAAAACGTTTTATCATGAAATCTGGTAATGGTCATGTCCAAAAGTTGCCAGATTTGAGAGTTTGTTTTTTTTTTGCCAAATCTGGCAACTTTTGGCAAAAAGTTGCCAGATTTATTTTTAATTTATTTCTTTTCTGAATGTTCTCTTAATACTGAATTAACAATCAGTTATTTACGAAACAATACTGAATTATTTAATTATTATTGCTATTTGTGAATGTGCAAATTTTCATTACTTTACATAACTGCTATCTCTCCAAATTTACAATGGAGACCCTGTATTTTTTATTCGAACCCTTCTCTGTCTCACCATCATGATATACTTCATGGCAGAGAGCTTCTCCCATCTTTTCTTTTTGAAAAAAAAAAAAATAATAAATAAAACTATGTTAAAATTGGATTTTTTTTTAAACGTTTTGTGATCTTCTGTTTATTTTTTATTAATGAATTAGCTTCATTAATAAAAAATAAGCAGCCTATGTTGCAAAATAGAGACTGTGGTAGCCTATTTTGCAAAATAGAAACACAGAATGTGTGCAATCACTTCTCACTGCATAATTGAAATTTCATTTCAGCTTGTGTAGTGTTAAGCTAATTAACAATATTTTTTAGTAAGATGCCAAAGAAATGTAACATAAAATTTCAGAAGACATACAAGGTTTGGCAGTAAAGTTCCTGGACTAGTTTTGTTGTGGTCACGTTCGATGAGTTTGAACTCATGAACTCATTTTCCAATTTAGCACCAGTAAACATTTTCCTCTTTCCCAAAGTGAAAACTGCCCTAAAAGTGGTATGTTATTATTATTATTATTAGCCATATAGTGCAAGGAAACCTGAGGCTTATGCTGCACCAGCCAAAAAGCCAAAAAAATTCCCAAGTTACCCTGAGAGAGAGAGAGAAAGAGAGAGAGAGAGAGAGAGAGAGAGAGAAAGAGAGAGAGAGAGAGAGAGAGAGAGAGAGAGAGAGAGAGAGAAAAGTAGAAAGGAATCACCAAGAAAGAGAAGAATGATGATTTCCAGCTGAGGACCCTGGGTGTGCTAAACCCATACTCACCAGCTGTGAGCCTCTGGGGTGATTTTTGCAGTTCAAACTCTGTTCAATCTCCGTACCAACAGATAATGGTACAGAAATTATTCGGTAGGCTGGCAAGTTGCAAGTAACAACTAGTTTCATTAGAAGCATTAACGTTCCATGTCCAATTTTGCAGGGGAGCAAGAAATGAATATCAAACTAGAAAAAGCTGCAATAGAAATGCACGAGAATACTGTTTATACTAATGAAACATTAAGTCATACCAATGTGTTTGATTGTATAAGTGGTTCAGAGACTGAGGTGAGCAAAGACCCAAGAAATGAGCATCCATTAACCTATCGAAATGAGGACAGATTTGCAAAATTTTGGGAAATTGTAGCAAGAGATTGTCATTTGACCCTCAGAATGATAGCTGATGAGTTGGATATGAATAAGGAGGCAATACTTAAAATTCTGCATGAAAATTTAGGGAAAAGGAAGGTCTGTGTAAAATTTGTGTCACACAGCCTCACGAATGAGCAGAAGCAATGAAGAGTGTCAACATGTGAAGATTTTATCCAGACTTGTCAAGACAGTCCTAATTTCCTTGACTGTGTTTTCACTGGGGATGAGCATTGAGTGTTTCAGTACAACCCAGAGATGTAGCGTCAAAGTGTGCAGTGGACTTCAAAATCATCATCAAGGCCCAAAAGTTTCATTTACAAAGTCAAGGATCAAGATGATGTTGAGCATGTTTTTCAGAAAACAGGGCGTGATTCACAGGGAATTTGTATTTGAAGGGGAGCAAGTCAATTCTATGTACACGTGCTTAAAAGACTGTTGGAGTGCATTTCCCAGGAGTGGCCACAATTTGGAAAGAAAGGCAGCTGGTTCTTGTTGCATAATAATGCCCCACCCACTCTACACTTGTGAAGATATTTCTGACAAAAGCATGGTATTATACAGATCAAGCATCCACTCTACTCTCCCAATTTAGCACCCGATGTGAAAACTGCCCTAAAAGTAAAGAGATTTCAGGAAGTTGACGAAATAAAGAAAAACTTAACTGCGAAACTGAACATCATCTCTTTGGATACCTTTGCTGACTCTTTTCATAAACTTTTAGGATGGAATTAGTGAATTAAATCAGGTGGTGATTACTTTGAATAAAAATAAAAATCATTTTAAGCTCCTTCACTTTTTGTTCATTTTATTGCTCCAGTCTGGGAACTTTATTATCACAACTCATATATGCAAGATTTTCCATGTATCATGAAATCTGTAAAAGGTAACATGTTTTCCTTGTGCACTATGTGTATGTGAATTTTCAGTTCCAAATGGCAGGAAACACGATTTACAAACAAATAAGCATAAGGATCACAGGCATTGTATACAGAGAAATGGAAAAATAAATGTAACATTTCATAGTGATGATGATGATGCCATACATGCCAAATGTTTCTTTACATCTTTTGTCATAGAATATAATATTCCTCTGAGTTGTGCTGGTCATGTAGGTACTTTGTTCAGCAATATGTTTTCTTGTAGAACAATAGCAAAAAAAAAAAACAGTTGTGGAAGAAGAGAAACAACAGGCATTGTTAGTGAAATTGCACAGATATTTGAACATCTTGTGAAGAAGCTGAAACCATATATGGAAGTCCTTCAAAAAACTGTCTGGAAATTTGTGTTGATAACACACTGCTATGGTAGACCTAAAAAGAAGTAACAAGGGTAATAAAAGAGAAGATTGAGCACTTATTGGTAATAGATTGTCTTAGTCATCTTATTAATTTGCGTGCTGTGAAAGGGATCTACATGCCTACCTTGTGAATTTGGATGAACAGTTGGTGGAAATTTACTATTATCTAGAAAAAAATGCTAAAAAGGAAAGATTTAAGTAGTTTCGACTGATGCATGCCACTTGGTTTTTGGTTTTTTTTTTTTTTTAGGAGCGTTAGCAACTAAGGCCATATTGCTCCGGGGATATGCGGTGGTCATTCCCTGACCTTTCCGCATCCTCCGTATTTGGTGGTGACGGGCTCGAACCCCGGTCTAATCAAGAAGTGTGTGCTATGCACTGCTGCTCCTTCCCACCTGGCTACGGAGGCGCCTATGTATGCCACTGAAGTGAAAAAAACATTTTGAAGCATTGGTTGTCTTTTTTGAAATGTGTAACTAGGCTGTTACAGCAGTGGCAATCTTTGGCAAGTGTGTTTAAAAAAGAGATTACAAGTGGTCAGAAAAGCAATATAGCACTTTTCAGAGTTACCAAAAAATACAACAAGCAGTCACTAGTGAGTGGTACTGACTCATGTTCATATCAAGTTTGTGATCCAGTAGCTTTGAAAGACAAATCGATAAACTCAAGAAAAGTAACTTTTGAATCGCAGACTTCTGGTGAGCATGATTCTAAATAGGCCAAGCAAGCTTAAATTATCATAATTCTAGGCATGTTATCTTCACATGTATAGTGTCTGTTGATATTACTGTTTTCTAGCTTGAATAAAGCAATTTGCTTGTTTCTTTTAAATGTCTTGTCATATAATCATTTGAAAATCTGAATGTAGCTCTTTAGTACAAATTACTTCACATCTGTATACTGTGGTAATTACTCCTAGGTGCCTTGAAAAAAGTTAAGTGCATAGTTATTATAGTAACAGTTTTTAAATGTTCCACTTCCATTTTGGAAGTCAGTTACAATAGCAGACTAAATCGGTAGGTTGATTCTGACCTAGTCATCAGCATTTCTACTGCCAAGTTCTTGGAGAGGCTAAAATGAGAGAGGATTCTGTTCTTTTGCTCAGCAAAGAAGTACTTTATGGCTCCATGTGGCTATGTGGTGCACAAGTTCAAATGGAAGAATGATGTTCTTTTAAATGCCAGGGTAGCAAAAATTTCAATTGGCACTTCATTATTTTCAAATTTGAAAATTTTTGTGGATAAGTTTCCAGTTTTTTGTTGGTGTTTAAAAATAAAGAAATAGTTGAAGCAGTAGATGTTTTTCCAGTTTCATTATGAGAATATGATGATAATGATGATGATGATCATTATGATAATACCAGATGCTCTTATGAAAGAAGAAGGAATTGATGTACACTATCCTTGGTTGGAGAATTGATAAGTGCACAAGGAAGCTTAAAATATAACATATAATCTCAAGTCATGCTTGGCATTTAAAGACATCCTCATAGCAGTGTTGAAAGTGAAAGAGTATACAGCCAGCTGAGAAAAACAAAAACTAAGTTCATATGGTTGCTTTCTGGTGAAGCTTTAAAAATGCTTCTGACAACCAATTCTACGTAGCAGGGCAATTGTTATGAACAAAACTTTGACTCAACATTTTTGAGGAGGGCAAAGTGTAACATTATCTTTCTTGAAACAGTTCAAATCAGCATAAAGTTGATGTCTAATAAATTTAGCACACAAATTAGCTTACCACAAATGTTAGCTAAGCTAATTTTTAAAAACATATTGTAATATTAAACAATCCCATGGCTGTATTTTAATATATACTGCATGTATACTTGCACATACACCAATGCTAGAAGTTTGGTAAATAAATTTGAGGTATTGCTCAAAACATCAAAGGCAGATATTGTTGAGATATCAGAGACGTGGTGTCACACAGATATAAGGAATGCAGAACTGGAATTTGGGGAGTACAATGTGTACAGAAAGGATAGGAAAGGAGGAGGGGTTATGCTATTAGTTAAGAAACACATAAAATCCAAGAAAGTGAAGCCAGTCGACATCGCTGGACAGGGCAGCGTCGAGTCAGTTTGGTGTGACATAAGCATTGGGAGATCAAAATTGAGAGTAGGAGTGTGCTATAAGCCTAATGACTCTAATGAGTATAATAAGAAACTGTATAGGGAAATAGAGTGGGCCAGTAAATCAGTGAGTCTTATAATGGGTGATATTAATTTCCCAGATATTGACTGGAATTTGTGGGTGTTTGTCACTCACACATTAGCAAGGCTTTTGTGGATTTATTGGATGATTGTTTTCTACATCAGCATGTTCGGGAGGCAACTAGAGGGAGTAATACTCTTGATCTGATTATCAGTAGTGATTCTTCATGCATTAAGAATCTGCAGATAAAGGAACCACTAGGTGGCAGTGATCACAATGTGCTGAAGTGGGATTTACTCAAAGTGGTAACTACCATCAGGGGTAAAGGGAAGGGTTTTTTGCTTTTGTAAAGGCGACCACCATGGTCTGAGACAGTATTTAAATTCTACAGTGGGACCAACTGATGATGTTACCAACAGCAAATTCAAAATGGGAAGCATTCAAAGAACTTATCTTGGAAGCTACTAGGCTTTACATACCAACTAAGAAATATTGTTCAAGGTTTAGGCCTAAATGCATGTCAGATGAACCAATGAGACAAATGGCAGAGAAGAAAAATGCATGGGATACATATAAATTAATGGGTGACATGGAAGCCTATGATAGATATAAGCTGGTCTGTAACCAAGTCACAAAGGAGATTAGGCAGGCAAAGGCAGATTATGAGAAATCCTTCGCAAAGGATGCAAAGAAAAACAGAAAAGAGTTCTTTACCTATTTAAACTCTAGAAGGAAAGGGATGAATCAGATTGGTCCACTGGATATTGATGGTTCAACAGTTGAGGATCCTGCTCATGTGGCTAACAAACTGAACAAGTATTTTGCATCTACATTCACACATGAGGAGTTATTCAGGAAGAGGAATGCCAGAGGTGAAGTAAACTCTGGCAGTGAGCTAGATGATCTTGTAATAACAGAGAGGAAAGTGGAGGATAAATTGTTGAGGATAAACATAAAAAAGGCACTCGGGGTGCGTGGTATCTATCCAGTTATATTAAAGGAGGCATCAAAGGAAGTAAACAAATCCTTAGCCATAATTATGAGAGCTTCTTTGGACTCAGGGGAGGTTCCCATAGACTGGAGATGTGCAAATGTGATCCCAATTCACAAAGGCTGACACAAGTAATTATAGACCTGTTAGTTTAACTTCTGTTCCAGGAAAATTAATGGAGGCACTGGTTAAAGAAGCACTGCAGGATCATATAGTTATAGCGTTATAGCTCGGACACAGCATGGTTTTATTAAGGGAAAGTCTTGCCTGACCAATTTGATTGGATACTATGATGCAGTCTCAAAAGAACTGGATACAGGGAATAACTTTGATATTACATATTTGGATCTTAGAAAGGCTTTTGATACTGTTGCACCTGGAAGACTGCTGCACAAATTGGAGCAGTGTGGCATTGGAGGCAAATTGCTGCTATGGATAAAGGGATGGTTGAGGGGGAGAAGACAGAGAGAGTGGTAATCAATGGACGCTGCTCATCGTGGATTAATGTTATTTGTGGAGTCCCTCGGGGTTCAGTGTTGGGTCCATTATTGTTTTCTGTATTTATAAATGATATTGATGATGGTATATCAAACTGAATGTCCAAGTTTGCAGATGATACAAAGGTTGGCAGGGTTGTTAAGGACACTACTGACGCTATGCTGCTGCAACAGGATCTGGAAAGGTTTTGCAGATGGGCTGAGAGGTGGCAAATGAAGTTTAACATTGACAAATGTAAAGTACTACATATGGGAAACAGTAACCCCAGAGCAACCTATCAACTCTGTGGTACTTCACTGACAGTGGTAGAGAATGAAAAGGACCTAGAGGTAATTATTGCAGCCAGATATGAAGTTCTCTGAGAAGTGAAGATGGGCTGCAAGAGTAGCTCATGGTGTCTTGTCAATGATATAGAGGAATTTTCTAGCAGGATAAGGAGGTGATTATTTCCTTGTATAAGGCAATGGTCAGGCCACACCTTGAGTACTGTATACAGGTCTGGAGGCCTCATTTCAAGAAGGATGTAGAACTGCTGGAACAAGTACAGAGAAGGGCAACCAGATTAGTGAATGGAACAAAGGGTTGCTCTTATGAAGAAAGGCTTAAGTTTTGCAAATTACAGTGTCTGGAGACTAGCACCAGCGAGGTGATCTGATAGAGGTGTATAAAGCCATGAATGGTTTGAGCATGCTCAATGCCAATGGGATTCTTCCTCTTGCTCAGAATAATCACCTGAGAGAGCATAAATTCAAATTGAGGAAAGACGGATGTAGGATAGATGTGTGAAAATTTGCCTTTAGCCAGCGGGTAGTTGGTTGGCGGAACAGACTTCCATCCCTTGTTGTGGAAGTTGATAGCCTAAATAAATTTAAGGCTCAGCTGGACAGGTATTTCGAATGAACAGAGGGGTGAAATGGGAGTGTTTTTTTTTTTTTTTTGGCTGATGCTGCATAAGCTTGCTTTCTTGCATCATATGCCTCTACTAATTCTAATGCTAACATAAAATGTGTATTTTGCTAGTAAAATTTAATTTCTAGTGCAGTGTGGACTTTAAAAAAAATCTCATGCTTTTCTGAAAAATCTCTTGTTTTCATTCAATTTTTTTGAGAAGCACTCTTGCTTTTTGCAAAAAACCTGTTTTATTTTATCTGTTTTTGGCTAAAACAGTTTTTTTGCCTGTCTTAATCCAAAACCTGCTGAGAAGTGCTTATCTCCATCTTTTTGAAAATCAAATGTATTCAGCAGTCACTGTATTGGTGGCTAGGGAAGAAGTTGCCCGAAGGGTACAGAGTAGGGCTCTCCAGTGAACACTTTCCCATAGAATAGGAACAGAATAGAATAGGAACAGAAATATGTCTTATGAGCATATTTACAGTGTGTCTTCTCTCAAATATTGATCTGTGGAGCTTTGGGATTTTTAGGAATTGTGCCAGGTCTGACCGTACTTCTGATAGGAGGCACACCTTGTTTAGAAGTACCTAGTTGAGCGGCAATATTTTGAAGCATACAATGGTTTGAGTGTCATTGGGGGGGGGGGGGGGGGGGGGGGGGCACTGATGCCCATGTTTCCGCTGCTGAGCAGACAGCTGTTGTGATGTACTTTCTCATAATGCCAATATCTCCGATATAAAGGAGGTGTTGCTTACCTTACCATCTAAGTTTAGCCATTTTTGGGTAAAGAGCATCTAGAAGACTATGAAAGCTCAGCTTAGGGTCAAAATCAACTCCAATAGCAGTGAACATATTAATCATTCAAATGGCATTGTGCAACAACGGAATCACACAATGCTGGCTTGAGGAAAAAGATCATTTGGGCTGATTCTATTGTGTTGAGATATAGTGCAGATTGGTATAAATATGCTGAAACATCATTTAATTTGTCACACAGATAGGTTGTGATAATATTTAGGTTATTAGTAGAGTTAATACATATAATTAGTTTGACATCATCTGTATAGCAATTATATCGTCTCCAATATACCAGAGGAATAAAAATTTTCAAAATTACAATTTTCTTTGAAATTTTTACAATTTTCAAAGATAAACTTTGAAAATTGTAAACAACTTTTATTTCTTCCCACACTTTAAAATCAGCAAAAAAATCATAAATGATTGCGTCAGTTGTAACGTCTCGGAAGCTGGCAGTGTTTGTTTGTTGTTACTTTTATTAGCAGTTAACAGTTCAGAAGAGATCCCAGGTACAGATGTTCTATCATCCACTTTTGTATCACAAGTTGGATCACAAGTATAGAGTGTAAGCTCTTTAATTGAAGTTTCTTTGGTTTGAAATATTTAGGACATTTCCATTTCTCTTTAATGTACTCTCCTATTTTTCTTATAATATCCTGAGACAACTTGTTGCAGTTTGCACAAATGTTTCTTGCATATTCCAGTTAAAATGGGGTAAGTGGAATCCTCTTCAATATTTACTTTGTAGAGACCACACTCCATGTAATTTCTAGTATTATATTAAGATACTATCATTGTTAAAATATTTTATTGAATGGGATCTGGCTAAATCTCAGTTATATATATTAATATAAATAGACTGCTGCAAATAACACAGAAGAATGAAGAAGACACAAGAAATATAAAGTGTATTTATATAAACTAATAATAAATAATTAGCACAGAGTCAAGCCTTGAGACGAATAAACTCTTGGCCTTTCTCTTAGACTCTGTTGACATAGGTTTAAATTTTGTAGTTATGTAAAGATAGAACTGATCAGAATTTGTGATTATAACATTATGACTTAATGAATGCTAACAAGAATCAGAAGCACAATTTAAGAACATTGTACAGGCTCACACCACCTAGCTGATGCTGTTACAGAAATTATACACCAATTCAAAAAATATATATATCAGTTGTCGAACTTTTGTGAAATATCTTGTATATAATTCAGAAAAAGGCATTATTGTATACCTGCATTTAATTTAATAATATCAGTTTGATGCAGATATATAAATTTAATGATTTTGGATTTAATTTCAATATTAAAAAAAAAGAAAAATGTCCATTCACCTTGTATGTCTTTATATATCTTTAGCTTATTCATCGAGATCTGGCTGCTAGAAATGTGCTACTTGCTGACAGGAACATTGTAAAAATCTGTGACTTTGGTCTGGCTAAGGATTGTTATAAGTATTCCAATTATGTAAAGAAAGAAGATGTATGTTTTTTTTTTTTTTTTTTTTTTTGTTTACTTATATTATTTTTGATTTCCTTTTTTGTTAAAGCTACGATTTAATCGAAAATGGATTAAATTTTGAAAATTTATGTTTGATTTCATTTTTTATTTGATTTTATTTCATTCTTAAAATGTACTTCACTTTCAGAGTACAGAAACATTCTTCATAATATACCACTTTCTTTAAAAACGTTCTATATATACTAGAGCCTATTAACCCACCATTGTTGAAATGAGGTGGAAGTTCTGTCCCAGAAAGGAAAAAAATATATTTCTTATGAAAAATATTTTTTCTAATTCTGCAGTGCTCCGTTAATGCCTTTTGACTTCACAAAAACGAGTTTTCAGTAGTAGATTTCAATTAAGTTCAGTGACTGCAAACAGAGCTGTGGTCAAAAGTTCATGAGTTAGATATTCTCCTTCACCCCTACACTCAACAGGAGCGTGTTTAGATCAATTGAAACATTGGAATTTTGGGTCTCCCTACTGTTGCAAAATTGCATTTAAAATTTAAATAATAAACAAGAATACAGTATATATATAGTATAGTCCTGTTATAGTTATTTTACAGAACTAGCTCTAAAGAGCACTATAAGTGTGACTTTTTTTGGGGCCATTTTTTATATTTCATTAATATTTTGATAGCTAACATTGATTTCTCTGAGGTTTTTAGCAGTTTTTATGAAGCGGTGGATTATAACTAAGTTGAAACTCATGCTTATTGTCTTCAAGCATGTTCAAAGCTTACTTAGCATGCTTTTTTTTTTGGCTCCTTTAGCTTTTTTTATATGATTGAAAGTTTTAAAAAAGATTTTATTCAATTAAGCTAAACATATCTATAAATATGATAATTTCTCAAGGGTATGAAAACAATTTAAGGAGAGAGAAATGTGTAATTTCAGGAAAGGTGAAGGCAGTGCATGGGCAGTATAGAAAGATGACTAATATTCAGGTTTAACAGCTGACTGCACAACAAAGAAATGTCTGCACTTAGCTTTCATTGAGCAGTTAGCTTTTATTGACGTTCTCATCCACCACAAGTCATACTGTATTAAATTGTGCAGAGCCTGTTTATAATAGAGTACAGATCACCACATAGTGTTTGGGGAGAGGGTGCCACCGGTGGTTCCCCACAACTGCGCCGTAAGTACTCTTGTGAAGTATACATTACTCTGTAGAAGCCAGACAAAAGTATTGTGTGTTGTATATGAGAAGTATTATGTTGGGTTCTGTTATTGTGGTCTGGCTTTTGGCCACAGGACCCCTAATGGGACCCCACATTGCCCGTACACACCGCTAGGAGGTAAGCCGGGCTGCCCATTATTCTCTGGCTGGTACTGTCACCTAATTGCCTGAGCATTCAATGACAGGACCTATAAAAAAAAACAAAAAAACAACAACACAGATAGAGAGTGGGGAATATGAAAGTCAAGTGGGAGGGAAATAGTAAGAAATATTGAGGCATAGTTGAAGGCATCCTCAAAATTATTCACTGGAGTAAACTCCACGAGGCAAGTGGGGGGAAGGGAATGGGAGTCAAAAGATTCCAGACAAGAGAGTCTAGTATTGATCGCCACTTGGCATACAAATCATGGTCAAGAGGCAAGTCCTTTTCTGTGGGACACCATTTTGGATTTGAAGTTGCCCATGTTGTTGTTGTTTGGGTTTTTAGGAGCATTAGCAACTAAGGCCATATTGCTCCGGGAATATGTGGTGGTCATTCCCTGACCTTTCCGCATCCTCCATATTTGATGGTCACGGGCTCAAACCCCGGTCTAATCAAGAAGTGTGTGTGCTATGCATTGCTGCTCCTGCTGCCCATGTCACAATTGAAGATGTGCAGGTCACAATTGGGAGACCAAGTCCCCTCAGTGGCTTAGTCATGCCTAAGTCAAGTCCTGTGGTTTTGTAATGTCCAATTAACTGTTTCAATTGAAGATGTGCAGGTCATGGTTGGGAGACCAGGTTTCTGTGGTTTAGTCATATCCAGGTATTTGTCATGGTTGAGCAGCAAGGTTCTTATCTGTGGTTTAGTCACACCCAAGTGATTCAGTTGAAGATGTGGAAGTCGCAGTGAAGGTCACGGTTGGCAGACCAAGTCCTATCAATGGTTTAGTCAGTCGTGTCCAGTTATTTGTCACACTTGTTGGGACACAAAGACCCTTCAGTGGTTTAGTCATGTCCACGTATTTGTCACAATTGGATGTTCTCAGTATGTGTCTTGTTTACGGGTTTTAATCACATCAAGGTATTTAAACTCATCGAGGTGTTTGTCACAATTGGTAGGTCTCAATATCAGCAGGTTGGTGTATATTATTCACTATTTAGTGATTACTCATTGGCATGTATGTTTCTAGGATGGTTGATAGGATTGTTTTCTCATCTTGCAAAGAGCTCCTGGACAAAATTTGCAAATGCTGTATACTCTTCTATATTATCCAGTAGGTGGAATTCCTGATTCCTGGGTAGATACATGATTTTGGTGATTAATATAGAACGGAGGTCCTCGTACAGGGGACGATCATACATAAGATGGTGCTAGCTTTCCAGCCCCCCACAAGCACAAGATGGATCTTCAGTGATGCCCAGTGATGTTAGCTTGGCTTTAATGGATCCATGGCCAGCAAGTAGGTAAGCTGTGTACAGACCTGGTGAGAACCACGGGGGAGGTGTGGGGAAGATCTTTTTTACATTCAGCAAGAATTTCCAGGTGATTTCACCCTTTGTAGAGTTAGACCACCTACTCTGCCACTCCTGCTGCAGGTGGTTAAGTAGGCGTTGCTCCTCTTCCTTACATCCATTAGCCAGGTTGGTTGTGTAGTTGAGGATGGTATATGACACTCCTTTTGAGAGCTGGTATAGCAATCCCCTTTGTACCACCTTCAAATCAAGGGGTAGAGCACCTACCAGAAGCTGGAGGGCATGGATGCTGACCGTACAGCAGGTGTGAGTAATAACAAGCAGAATGGACCACTGAATAGTATCCAGTATTTTCCTGTTGGAGTCCATAACCGCTTTGGTGAACCAGATTCCTGAGGCATATGTAACGATCAGTATAAAAACAGCCTTATAGAATAATGAGAGGGTTCGTCGTTTAAGGCCCCAGTCCCGGCGTGAGACCCTGGCAACAAGAGCAGCATAGTTCCAAATTTTGGTTCGGAGGTATTTCAGATGTGGCTGGAATGAGAGCTTGGTATCAAGCAGTACTCCAAGGTACTTCATTTGCATTGACAGTTTAATGATCTTTCCATCTATTTTAATTTGGGGTGGTCTACCAATGTTTAGTTTGCCTTTCAAGAGTATAGAGTTAGTTTTGGTTGGAGATATTTGAAGGTTATTCTCTTTTGCCCAGTTTTTGACAATGCAAAGGGCATGATTAGCAAGTGTCTCAAGGCTGGTTCTGGAGTCCGTGGCCTTGTGGCCACGGACTCCAGACACAGAATCTCAGGCATATGCTGATGATAAGATCATCAGCATATGCCTGAGATTTGACCTCTCAGATCAATGTTGAGGAAGTCATCCAAAACAATATTCCATAGTAAAGGCACCAGGACCAAACCCTGTGGGCAGCTGCCGAAGACGTTTCTGGAGACTTTCTTATATGGAGCATTAACTACAACAATTCTGTTGGAGAGATATGATTTGATGGTCTCATAAAGATTTTTAGGGATGGAAGCTCTGCAAAGCCTGCCAAGGACGCTTGGCCACCAAAGTTAGTCAAATGCCCCAGCGAAGTTGATAGCAATAATCAAGAAGTACTTCTTGTCTGTATCAGCAGCCGCTGTGAGAAGATTCTGCAAGGCATCAACTGTGGAGGAACCATGTCTAAATATTGTTTTGGTGAAGGCAAGTTGGCACCATCATAGTGCTGTAAAATTCTATTGTGGAGTAATCTTTCGAATAGTTTACTAAGGCTGGAAGAAGTGTGATTGGGCAGTATGATTCTGGTAACTCTGGAGATTTTGTGGGGGTTCTTAAGGATAAGTTTCAATTTTGTTATTTTCCAATCGATTGGGAATATTCCAGCTTGCAAACAGCAATTGATGAGAATTAAAATGACCTCAGGTGTGTACTTGACAGTCTTTTTGATTATTTCAGCTCCAACAGATCCAGTCCCGGGCATTTTCTATCCCTAATCAGAACACTTGCAGCTTGTAGCTCATCAACACTAAATGGGGGCTCCAGGTTATACATATAATAGTGGCCATTCTCATGGCATAGTTCGAGCTGTTCCACAGTAGAAGTAGCTGGCAGCTTTTGGAATGTGACATCCAGGATGTTACCAATAGATTGTTCCCAGGAGGTAGTCATCATGTCCTGTGGGGTCCTATTAGAAGTAACAATCTCACCCCTAGGGAGTTTGTTGGTGGTGACTTTATACACCACTCCCCACGGGGTGAAGCAGATACCAATGCCTCCCAGGATTGCTGCTTACACTTCCTGATTTTTACTGACTTCCCTGTACAGTTTCGAGGGCTTCAACTTCAGGGGCAGGCCAAGATCGTCGCAACCGCTGGAAGGCCTTTCGCCTTGAGTTCACCTCCCTGTGGAGTAGTTGAAGTTCCTAGCACCACCAGGGAACGGCACCAGGATCAGGGTTCTTCTTTCTTATTGCCTTGTCACACGAACTAGTAATTATCCTTATTATATCCTGCTGGAGTTCATTTGGCTGTTGCTGTTGGTTTTGCCCTATTGTAATCTGCCTTGTGGAGATGATCAGTGATCCCTTGAAGAGCTCCCAGTTGGCTTTGCTTGTTGCGTATCTGTTAAGATCTCATTTAAGAGCAGGAAATCTGACAAGGATCCTTGAGAGCTGGTATGTAATGACCCTGTGGTCCGAAGTGGTCCACGAGTCCTGAACTGTCCATCCAGTGATACTGCCCATAATAATTCTGGTGGCAAAGATGATGTCAATTGTTGCCTCTCACATCGTGTTTCAGAAGGTTGGTAAATTGTTCAGTTGATTTAACACTGCAAAGGGAGAGTTGGACAGGAACTCTTCAAACCATTGACTGTTTCTTGTACTCTGTCTGTCCGGAGTGGTGCTATGCCATACAGGAAACCTGCAGTTGATATAAGCACCAACGATAATCTTCTCGTTTGGAAGAATTTGAAAGACATTTTCAAGATACCTAGTGGCAAAGGTAATGTCCTACCCTGGCCTGCAATACAAAGGTATAACATAGAAGCTTACCATTGAGCTAATGACATGGGCACATACTGCCCAGGCTGTGCATAAGTGGTAGATTTTGGTAACAGTGATTTCGGGGTTTCTCGCGATTGCAGCCCACGGTGTATCCTCCTCTGATTGAATTATTTTATAGGTCATTGGGTATCCTCTGACCTGTCTCATGTGAGTATACGGTTCTTGGAGGATTATTATATCTGAATTTTCTTCATCTGCTTTTATTCTGGGCAGCCACTGCTCTTGCCCACTGAGCATTAATTTGGAAGAATTTGGTTGTTGTTGTTTGGTTTTTAGGAGCATTAGCATCTAAGGCCATATTGCTCCAGGATATGCGGTGGTCATTCCCTGACCTTTCCGCATCTTCCGTATTTGGTGGTGATGGGCAAGAATTTGGTCATTGAAGTATTATATCTTTTAGAGCATGCTGCCATTGTCCAGCTTTGATTGGTGATAACTCTTGGCCTTTAGGCTCCTCCATAGCCAGGTGGGAAGGAGCAGCAGTGCGTAGCACACGCTTTTTGATTAGACCGAGGTTCGAGCCCATCACCACCAAATACGGAGATTGCGTGAAGTCAGGGAATGACCATCGCATATCCCGGAGCAATATGGCCTTAGTTGCTAATGCTCCTAAAAACCAAATAACTAACAAACAACTCTTGGCCTTTAGGTACACAGGGCATTTGTTATCCTGGATGGAGTGGGCATGATTAATTTTTATGGATTTACAGTTTGCACAGACAGGCTCCTGGTCTTTGTTTTGGCATGACTTAAAATCGTGCCCCTTTTCTGAGCAGTGACCACAGGTCGCAACAGCCTGGGAACAGTTGTGCGATGTGTGGCCAAATTTGCAACACTTGTAGCACTTGGGCACAGCCACCTGCTCAAGGAAGTAGTGGCTGCCCCAATTCATGTAGATCCTTGTTTGTGAACATAGTACTTGCAATGCAGTTGGTGCCAACTCAACAATCCAGTTTGTGCTGTTGCCAGTTTTGGACTTTGTCAAATACTTTGGGTGGATTAATTTTTGTTTGTCCTGGCCTGGAAGAGATCCTTGCAGATTACATTGATATATTTCATCAACAAGTTGGTCATGGGTAGAATCCCTATCCAAATCAAATATAATTATTGAGGGTCCCTTCTTTTTGGGGTACTTGGCAGACAGGCCAATAGTGGGGATTTTTGGGATTCGTCTTGATGTTGTCAATTTCTTCCTTTGTCTCAGTTTCAGTTACTACACCTACATTATGCGTTTTGCAAATGGCTTTAATCCTTGTTGGTTTAAAGTCTTCTTGCAAGTTTGTCGTGACTTTATTTTTTATTTCCTCACTTGATTATTGAGCATTTTCATTCAGCGGGCAAAGGACAACTAGGTGCGGCAGTTTGATTAACGTTTTTCTCCTAGGCTGAGCATCTTTGCTGGTCATTGTACTCTGTTTGGCCTCAGCGCATCAGCGTAGGAACGGGTGCACTGTGGCATTTTATTTTCCCATTCCTCATGAATGGCTTCCAACTTTTCCATCTCTTTTTCATTATCCACATAAGTTTTAAAAAGAATGTATTCCCTCTTGGTCCATATTTGCATTATTTCTCCCTGAAGGGCGGCGGTAATACCGTTACTTGATTCTGTCATCACCTGCTCCAGCTCTGACCTCAGGGCCTGAACTTGTTCCATTACAGAGCCCTCGGGCAGCGTCGTTTGATCCAGAATATGTACTGATTCAGGAGGCTGTGTAGCTTGGGACATCATTTCCTTGCTTTGGGATGTTGGACCGCTAGACTTTGGTGACACTTCATGTACATGGACTATCATGTCATTATGAACATTAGGATTAATTTTCATGTTTTTGCTCCTAATTCCCTTTGAAGACGACGACAAAATGCTTTCTTCAGTGTCATTTCCTGTCTCAATTTTAACTAAAGAAATTTTATTTTCCTCTGCCAAATTCACATCGCTCCGAACATTTCTCTTAACTTTACTTAATTTCTTATCTGAATCATTCTCAGGACTATTGGTCTTAACTTTTCTTCTATTGCTTCTTCTTAAAACAGGAGATCTACTGCAAGATGAACACAGGGATCCAACTGAGCTTTCTTCCTCACCATAGCATTTCTGCCTTTGATGGCGTGTTTTGATGGGATATTCGGACAATCTACATGGTGTTAAAAGTGCAGCGCCCTCATCATCCTTATCATTGTTACTATCCAACTCTGCCAACTTGACGGCGTTACCCAAGAGAACCTCCTTCCATTCCATCAATTTTTCACCCACACCTCTGGCATCAGTAGATTATCTGCTTAATCCCTTTACCAATTTTCCTTATCACATATATTTTGATCCTGAAACTCCAGCTTACACACAGAATTCCTATTTTTACTCAATTTACGGGTGAAATTTTCCGACTTAGTGGGAAACATTTGAATTATTTATTTTTTTTTTTTCTCCTAACATTTGAATCCTTTTTTTGTAAATCCATAAAATATGCAACATCCTCTGGTTCCACACCATAAATTTCGTCACATGTGCGACCACCCCTGTATGAATCTGACTCCATTTGAAAAACAGTTTTTTTTATATATATATATATAACAATGGTTGTATATGCCTTAACAAATTAAGCATCAAAGGCTTTAAAAATCAATATATTTTTGATAAGATGATATTTTCTCCCAAAATTGAATGTAACTAATCAATGTAGAAAACCCTCCACCTAATGAAAGTCCCCTGCATCCAAAACTTTCAAAATTTAAATAGCAGCTTTTAAAACTTTCAAATACCAGCGCTATGTTGAAGCATAGGCAGCTGGAACAGTTAGAACAAAGAATGTTCTAACTTCCAAAACAGACTTACTGTAAATTCATCGTAAATGTTACCTTTCCTTGATGATAAATAGTCACAACTAATGAACTTTATGACATGACACTATACCCGAATTTTACAAAATAAATTAAAATAAACAACTTAAAACTATATTTGTAAACACATTTAACAAGAGCACTTATAATATCAATCAACACAGCTAACCACTAGTGCCACCCTCCTCAGTGGGATGGTGTTTGAACAGGGAAACAGGGGAATAAAGATTCAGCCTAAATTTAAAGAATTAAAAAGACCTGGGTGGTAATTGTAGCAACAGGCTGTCAGGACAACTCATGCCATTTTGTCAACGATATACAGGAATTTTTCCAGCAGAGATAAGGAGGTGATTATCCTGTTCTGTAAATCAATGATTATTGATTGTTCGAACAAGCTTCCATCTGGGGCTGTGAGAGCTGGTAGTTTGAATAAACTTAAGGGGTAACTAGACAAATTATTAGTGGGATTGAACAACATGTGATGTGGGATTTTTTATTTTTTTGGCTGATGCTCTCTTGTATCATTTTCCAATACTACTACTAGCTGTATGTTATAGGCCTAATGAATCTAATGAGTATAATGAGCAGTTGTGTAGAGAAATAGAGTGAGTGTGTAAATCAGAATGTCTTATAATGGAGGATTTTAACTTTCCAGATATTATTAGCCATATGGTGCAAGGAAGCCTGAGGCTTATTCCGCACCAGCCAAACAGGTGCCTCCGTGGCCAGGTGGGAAGGAGCAGCAGTGCGTAGCACGCACTTCTTGATTAGACCGGGGTTCGAGCCCATCGCCACCAAATATGGAGGATGCAGAAAGGTCAGGGAATGATCACCATATATTCCCGGAGCAATATGGCCTTAGTTGCTAATGCTCCTAAAAAAAAACCAAACAACAACAAACAACAGCACCAGCCAAAAAAAAAAAAAAAATCCTGAGTTACCCTGAGAGAGAGAGAGAGAGAGAGAGAGAGAGAGAGAGAGAGAAGTTGAAGGAAATAACCAAGAAAGAGAAGAATGATGATATCCTGCTCAGGACCCTGGGTTTGCCAAGCCCATACTCCTGGGGTTGACTGGAACTTGTGGTTTGGTCACAGAAATGCTAGCAAGACTTTTGTGGACTTATCGGATGAATGTTTTCAGCAGCAACATGTTCGAGAGGCAACAAGAGGGAGTAATACCCTTGATCTGATTATTAACAGTGATTATTCATGCATTAAGAATTTGAAGATAAAGGAACCACTGGATGACAGTGATCACAGTTAACTGATGTGGGATTTACTTGAAGATGTAACTACCATCAAAGATAAAGGGAAGGGCTTTTGCTTTCGTAAAGGTGACTACATTGGTCTCAGACTGTTTTTAAATTCTATACAGTGGGATCAACTGATGATCCTACCAATGGTGAACCCTAAATGGGAAGCCTTCAGGGACTTAATCTTGGAAGCTACTAGGCTTTTCATACCAACTAAGAAATATTGTTCAAGATTTAGGCCTAAATTGATGTCAGATGAATTAATTAGGCTCATGGCAGAGATGAAAAATGCATAGGATGCATATAAATTATCAGGCAACACAGAAGCCTATGGAAGATATAAGCTAGTTTGTAATCGAGTCACAAATAAGGTTAGGTAGGCGAAGGCAGATTACGAGAAATCTTTGGCAAAGGATGCAAAGAAAAACAGCAAAGAGTTCTTTACTTATGTAAACTCTAGAATGAAGGATAAATCAGATTGGTCCACTTAACATAGATGGTTCGACTATTGATGATCCTGCTCAAGTAGTTGATAAACTGAATGAGTATTTTGCATCTACATTCACACATGAGGAGTTATTCAAGGAGGGGAATGCTACAAGTTTATCAAATTCTAACATGGAGCTAAGTGATTTTGTAATAACTGAGAGCAAAGTGGAGGAGAAATTGTTGAAGTTAAACATAAAAAAGGCACCTGGGACAGATGGAATCTAACCAGTTATAATGAAGGAATCAGCAAGGGAAGTAAGCAAATCATTAGCCATAATTATGAGAGCATCCTTAAAGTCTAGGGAGGTCCCCATGGACTGGATGTGCAAATGTATCCCCAATTCACAAAGGGGTAGTTCAAAATCGTGGCATAAATAATTATAGACCTGTTAGTTTAACTTCTGTTCCGGGGAAAATAACGGAGTAACTGGTTAAAGAGGTGATACAGGATCACCTAGAGAAGACAACAGTAATAGCTTAGACACAGCATGGGTTTGTTAAGAGGAAGTCTTGTCTGAACAATTTGATTGGATACTGTGTTGTGGTCACAAAGAAACTGGATGCAAAAAATAATTTTGATATCATATACTTGGATTTCATGAAAGCTTTTGATACTGTTGCACATGGAAGATTGCTGTACAAATTGGAGTGATAAGACATTAAGGGCAAGTTTCTGCAATGGATAATGAGTGGGAGATGACAGAGAGTGGTAATAAATGGACACTGCTCTACTAGGACTAATATTATTAGTGGAGTCCCCCAGGGTTCGGTGCTGGGCCAATTGTTGTTTTGTATATTTATCACTCATAAAATATGAGGCTTAATTACCATTAGCATTAGTTGAGGCATATGATGCAAGAAAGCAAGCTTATGCAACATCAGACAAAAAAAAAAAAAAAAAAAACTGCCATTTCCCCCCTCCATTTGTTCCAAATGCCTGTCAAGCTCTGCCTTAAATTTATTTAGACTATCAACTTTTACAACAAAGGATGAAAGTCTGTTCCACCAGTCAAGAACCCGCTGGCTAAAGGCAAATTTCTGCACATATATTCTACAATTGTCTTTCCTCAATTTGAATCTATGCCCCCTCAAGTTCATAACCTGAGCAAGAGGAAGAATCCCATCAGCATTCAGCTTGTTCATCCCATTCTAGCCCTTATACACCTCAATCAGATCACCTCGCAGGTGCCTACACTCCAGGCACTGCAGTTTGCAGAACTTAAGCCTTTTTTGGTAAGACACCCCTTCGTTCCCCTCACCAACCTTGTTGCCCTTCTTTGTACTTGTTCTCGCAACTCTACATCCTTCCTAAAATGAGGCCTCGAGACCTGTATACAGTACTCTAAGTGTGGGCTGACCATTGTCTTGTATAACAGGATAATCACCTTCCTGTCCTTGCTAGCAAAATTCCTATACATCATTGACAAGACTCCATGACTTGCCCTGGTAGCCCATCTGCACTGCTCAGTGAACTTCATATTTGACTGCACAGTTACCCCAGGTCTTTTTCACTTTCTACTTCCCTGAGTGTAGTACCACACAGCTGGTACATTTCTCTTTGGTTATTGCCACCCATATGCAGTACTTTGCATTTGTCAATGTTAAACTTCAGTTGCCACTTCTCAGCTCATTTGCCCAACTTATCTAGATCCAGTTGGAGTAGCATACTGTCGTTAACAACCCTGCCAACCTTTGTATCATCTGCAAACTTGGACATTAAACTTATAGACCTTCATCAATACCATTGATAAATATACAGAACAACAATGGGCCCAACACCGAACCCTGGGGAACTAATAACATTTGTTCATGAAGAGCAGTGTCTATTGTTTACCACTCTCTGTCTTCTCCCACTCAACCATCCCTTTATCAATTGTAGCAACTTACCCTTAATGCCCTACTTCTCAAATTTGTACAGCACTCTTCCATGTGCAACAGTATCAAAAGCTTTCATGAAATCCAAGTATATGATATCAGAATTATTTTTGACATTCAGTTCCTTTGTGACCACATCATAGTATCCCATCAAATCGGTCAGACAAGACCTCCCTTTAACAAACCCAGGCTGTGTCTTAACTATTACTGCAGTCTTGTCTAGATGATCCTGCAATGCTTCTTTAACAGTGATTCCATTATTTTCCCAGGAACACAAGTTAAACTAACAGATGTATAGTTACTTGTGTCACCTTTTGAACCCCTTTGTGAATTGGTGATACATTTGCACACCTCCAGTCCATGGGGACCTCCCCTGAGCCCAAGGAAGTTCTCTTAATTATGGCTAAGGGTTTGCTTACTTCCTTTGATGCCTCCTTTAATATAACTGGATAGATCCTGTCCACCCCAGGTGCCTTTTTTATGTTTAACTTTAACAATTTCTCCCCCTCTTTCCTCTCAGTTATTACAAAATCACATTCAATGAGGGGAGTGCCAGAAGTTTGATAAACCTCTGGCACTCCCCTCATTGAATAACTCCTCGTGTGTGAATGTAGATGCAAAATACTCATTCAGTTTATCAGCTACCTGAGCATGATCATCAATAGTCAACCCATCTATGTTAAGTGGTCCAATCTGATTCATCCCTTTCCTTCTAGATTTTACATAAGTAAAGAACTCTTTGCTGTTTTTCTTTGCACCCTTTGCCAAAGATTTCTCATAATCTGCCTTTGCCTGCATAACCTCCTTTGTTGATTACTGAGTAGTTTATATCTGCCATAGGCTTCTGTGTCACCTGATAATTTATATGCATCCCATGATATAAATGAAAAAGACCTGGGGATAATTGTGCAGTTAGATATGAAGTTCTCTGAGCAGTGCAGACAGGCTGCCAGAGCAGGTCATGGAGCAGGTCAATGAAATATAGGAATTTTGCTAGCAGAGACAAGGAGGTGATTATCCCTTTGTATAAGGCAATGGTCAGGTCATGCCTTGAGTACTGTATGCAGGTCTGGAGGTCTCATTTTAAGAGATAGATGTACAGTTGCTAGAATGAGTACAGATTTGGTTTTTTTTTTTTAGGAGCATTAGCAACTAAGACCATATTGCTCCGGGAATATGCAGTGGTCATTCCCTGACCTTTCCGCATCCTCCGTATTTGGTGGTGATGGGATCGAACCCCGGGTCTAATCAAGAAGCGCGTGTTACGCACTGCCCCTTCCCATCTGACTACGGAGGCGCCAATGAGTACAGAGAAGGGCAACAAGATTTATGAGAGGAACAGAGGGGTGGGTGTGTGTGTGTGTGTGCTTATGAAGAAAGGCTTAACTTGCAGAACTTAAGCCTTTATTCGTAAGCACACAACCATCCCTTTATCTATTGCAGCATCTGGAGACTAGGCGCTGCAAGGTGATATGATCGAGGTATATAAGGCATTGAATCGTTTGAGCAGGCTCAATTCTGAAGTGATACTTCTGCTTGCTCAGATTAAGAACCTGAGGGGGCATAGATTCAAATTGAATAAAGACAGTTGTTGAATAGATATTCGGAAGTTTGTCTTTATCCAACAGATAGTTGAATGCTGGAACAGACTTCCATCTGTTGTTGTGGAAGTTGATAGCTTAAATAAATTTAAGGCTGAACTAGACAAACATTTGGAGTGACTGGATGGGTGAAATGGAAAGAATTTTTTTGGCTGATGCTACATAAGCTTGCTTTCTTGCATCATATACCTCAACTAATGTTAATGCTAAATAGTATTTCTGAAATGTGACGTCTAGAGAGACCATAATGTGCAACATCAGCTCTCTAAAATATGGGAAAAGGCATTAGCATGCAATGACTTTTGAACAGGGGAAGAGTTAATAATTATTACCCAGTAGTGGATGCCAGCAGTAGTAACTGGAATGGTGATACTTGATCTGACAGATTCAATATTTCCCTACTTAGTTCTGAAAAAGTGTTTGGTGTTTTGAATTCTGCTTAGATCTAATTAGATCTGGATAAAATTTGAATCTAATTAGATATGAATTGAATTTGAATAATTAGATCTAATGTCAATAAGTATCTTCTTTCATCTTCTCAACGTTCAAACCCTTGCACAGCACAAAGTACCTAATACCTAATAGAGAGGTTCTAATACCTCTCATGCTTGGGTTTTCATTATAAAAAAAAAAGATTATACCAAATATATTTACACTGTTATTTTCAGTGAAACCGACTTTTATTAATTCTCCTGGAAAGAAATAAAAAAACAACAACATTATAAACTTAAATATGAATTTAAAACTGTCAGTCTCTTTGATTTTCAAGTTAGTAAAATCATTTAATCCTTGAAGTACTTGTCATAAAAATCATAGCAGTAGGTGCATTGTGGCAAAGAAGACCAATTACGTTTTGGGAACAAAATTCGAGAAATAGTTGAAATGGAAAACATTAAAAATTTATTCTTAATTCTGACACTATATTGGTAATAAGATAAAAATTATATTTCAGTTTGAATCTTCCAAATGTTCAAGTTTAATGACAAAGATATTTGGTTTTGCAAACTGGAGCAATGTGGCATTAAGGGCAAGTTACTGCTATGGATAAAGGGATGAATAAGTGAAAGAAGACAGAGAGTGGTTATCAAAGGGCACTGCTCATCGTGGACTAATGTTTTCAGTGGAGTCCTCCAGGATTCAGTGCTGGGTCCATTGTTTTCAATATTTATTAATGATACTGAGAAAGGTATATCAGATTTAATGTCAAAGTTTGTAGTTGATACAAAGGGTGGTTAACGACAGTAAACAGGGTGAGCTACAAGATCTAAAAAAATTGGATCAATGAGCTGAGAAATTTAAAAAGTTAAAGTTTAGCATTAACAAATGCAAGGTACTGCATATCATCACCATAATATACACTTTTATTTTATTCGGTTTCTGCTTTAATTATAGTATAATGCAGTTTTGAAGATTTTATATTATAGTATGTTTTATTGTAAATAAAGTTATATATGCAGTTTTTAGTCAGTGGTTAGTGACATTAAAAATGAATTAGGGTGCTCTTACCTAGAAAGAGCAGCTTTTAGAGACTAGATACCTGGGGTGGGGTGGGGGGTGACTTGATTGAGGTGTTTAAGGCCTTGAATGGATTGAGTAAGCTGAATGTGAATGGCATTCTTCCCCTTGCTGAAACTACATGAATTTAAGTTGAGAATGGTTGCAGGATAGATGTGTAGTAGTCTGCCAACTTCCATTGGGTGGATGATTGTTGGAACAGGCTTCCATCTGTTGTTGTGGAAGTGGATGATTTGAATAAATATCCATGGAAGAACTAGACAAATTCTTGGAGGGTATGGATTGGTAAAGTACTTAGTGTGTTTTTTTTTTTTTGTTTTTAGCTGATGCTATATGTTTGCTTTCTTGCATCATTTGCCACTACTACTACAACACTCAGGGGAGTGAGAAACGAGAAAGACCTGGGATAATTGTGCACTCAGATATGAAGTTCTATGAGCAATGCAGACATACTGTGAGAGCTTCTCATGGAGTTTTTTCTATGGCATACTGGAACTTTGCTAGCAGAGACAAGGAAGTGATTATCCCATTGTATAGGGCAATGGTTAGGCTGCATCTTGAGTATTGCATAACGTCTGGAGGCCTCATTTTAGGAAGGATATAGATCTGCTGGAACAGGTGCAGAGAATGGCAGAGAATTGGTCTTATCAACACAGGCTTCAATTCTGCAAATTGAAGCATGTTGAGACTAGGCACCTGCTAGGTGATCTGATTGAAGTTCTTAAGGCTTTGAATGGATTGAGCAGGCAAGCTTAATGCTGATGGCATTCTTCTCTTGCTCAGACTACACACACAAATGAGATAGCATAAATTCAAATTGAAGAAGGATGTGTGCAGAATAAATGTGTGAAGGTTTGCCTTCAGCTAGTGGATTGATGACTGTAGGAACAAATTTCCGTCTGGTTTTGTGGAAGTGGGCAGTTTGAATAAATTCAAGGAAGAACTAGACAGATTACTGGATGTGGTGGACAAGTAATGTACGAGAGGTTTTTTTTTTTTTTTTGGCTCTTGCTTCCTTGCATCATATGCCACTAATATTAATAATAAAATATTCTTGGCACTGAAAATACAGTCAGTCCTCGTATAACACGTGTTTACACTACACGAATTCGATCATACACAATTTATAAATAGGGGAATGATATCTTATATAACACGAACCGAATTCGCTTATGCACGATTCGCCTTTGTGTTTACAAGAAATGGCAATCGAACGCAACACGATAGGAATGAAGTGAAGATTCTGACAATGTATTTGTTTTTTTATATCAGTGAAGGGGAAACACATTTCACCATAATAATGTAAAAACCAACACAATTCCAGCTATCGGTATAATCGCAGATGCAATTAGATCGAGTTTACTACCAGTTTACTACCAGTTTATAACAGATTCCACTAGTAGAAACGCAACTGGAAATTGTTTTTATTGTTTTATGGTAGTAACCCCTAGAAATGTGCTATAGTAAAATGTGATGTGTTAATAGTGTATCTCTGCCTTTACGGTGTTGTTTATTCAGTTGCTACACAGGTGCAGCTTTGTTTATGTGTATCAAGCATGCCTCCTCGTTTTGTAATTGTGCTTTATTGCCTAAAAATTAGTAAAATACTTAATTAAAAGGTGTGAAAAGAAAGCATCCTGGTGAAGACACTGCAGATTCAGAGAGAAAAAGAAAAAGCAATATCGATAAACAGAGGCGGACTGGGTCAAAAATTCTTACCCGGGAAAATTTATAGTGGCCTCATACTATGGTTTATGGCCAAAATCACACCGGCCACCGGGATTTCCCCAGTAAGGCTTATGGCCAGTCTGCTTTTGTCGATAGAGAAAATATGTTGCACATGCTACAGGCCTAAATGAGGCAACGCCGAGAATTACAAAGAATACAGAGAAAATAAAAACAACTTTCATAGCCGGAACAGCTCAAAGTGTAATTAAAATCCATTAGATTAAGACAAAGAATTGGAAGAGATGGAACGGCTGTCATCTGGTTGGATAGAAAATCAAACAAAAAACAAGTTTGCTTACGATAGAAGCAAAAGCATTAGCAATATTTTATTACGTAATAGTCGTAATAAAATACGTAAGTATTTTGTTACGATTATTTATTGTGTTTGGTAATGTTTTGGTTACAAATGTGTGTTCAATCTTGGGTGGTCTGCACCTAACCCTGTTTTTCCCATAGGGCCTGTTGTTTATATTGCACGATTTTGCATTGCACGAGGGTTTCTAGGAACACAACTATCGTGCTATACGAGGACTGACTGTACTGCATGAAGATAATTTAAGTTATATCCATATTTAATCAAAACTGAATCTCTCCATAGAAAATAAAAAATAAAATGCAGGCTTGGCAGAACACTTTTATCTACTTCAAACATTCTTCAGTCACTTTATGCTTTTGTAATGTTCTAATTGTAATTAGGATTAGTATTAGTATTAATGGTGGCAAATGATGCAAGAAAACAGACTTATACAGCATTAGCCAAAAAAAAATCAAATATGGAAAAATTTGAATAGGAAAAGTCATGTGAATTTTTTATTTTATTTCTTTTTTTAATTCTTGAGATCATGCAGAGTTTTTCAGCTTTAAAAATCATGCTTTTCAGAAAAGCTGCTGCTACCAAATAGCTTTTCAATCAAAATTGGACTGTTAACAATGTACTGATCAGAATGTGACTGCCTTACATTGCTCATCTGTGAGATTCCCTGCATAGAGAATATCTTCATGAAGCAAATGCACTGGGAAAATGCATCCTCTTGCTCATATTCATTATATCAATGAGAAACTAGTTCTGAAGATATCAAGAACAATTTAAGTAATCTTTTTTTAAAAATTATATATAAGAGCTATAATTAAATGCAGCGTTATAAAAAAAGCAACTCTAATAAACTGTCCAGACAATTTTAAATATGATAAAATAATCAGTAAACTTAAGAAACATTAATAGAAAGGTATTAATATCTGTTCAGTGAATTTTTGATGATTTTTCTTGTTGCTTCTTCAATGCTGTTGCTGTCAAGGTCAGTATAGTCTTCATGTTAGATATAGTAAATGGAGCATTTATTTCCTATTTCCATCTGAGATAACAGAAACACAATTACAGAAACTTTTAAAAATTCCTCTTGTAGGATTCGAAACTAGACCACTCAGAAGGAGATAAAATGGCAGACCAAGAATACTGTCATAGAAGAAATTAAATGAATTATTTTACAAAAAAAGATAAATTTAAATTTTAAAGTTACTATGGGAAGTGGTGCTTCTGTAACTTAATGAACTAGCAGCAATCTCCAATAACGGCAGTCAGTATTGCAGCAACCTTGGTACTTTTCCATCATGGTTATGTCCTGATGAAAGCAAAATTCTCCTTGCTCATCACTTACATATCCCAAATTTTGAGGGAATAAATTGAGATGAAAATGAAGAGATTAATTCTTCATTCAGCAGCCTCTATCTTTATAACATGGCAGTAAAGTTGACACAGTACATCCAAAAATTAACTTCTTTCCTTCTTTGCTTCAACTGCTTTGAATGATCAGTGAACTGAGTTGCCAGTTCAGCATCCTGTAGCTTTGTTTCAGATACATCATCTTTGAGAATTTTTTTTTATTTTAAGGACTAATGAAAATTTTGGCCTTCGGCTTTGGATCTGTTCAATTGGAAAACACTTCCCTTTGGTAGCAAAATCCACTTCCTTTTTTATTCAAAGCCTTAAAAAAATTCTTCATTAATCCAAGCTTTTTATGCATTGGTTGGTCCTTGAGGTTGTCACAGACATTCTCTCAGATATGCCAGACAAGCAGTACTTGCTACCGGGAGTCTAAAACGCTGATGGAACTGATATTTGTATGACACTCAAGTCAAGTGGACCCAATTTCGGTGAAGTCCAGACAGTCTCTGACAGCCAAATTCTCTGCTTGCACCTTCACGATGGTGGGACTGTTAGTAATCCTGCGTATAACCCCCATGCACAAGCACACTGTGGGTGCTTCTGCATGGGTTGCAGTACCACCACTTTGCTTATTGGAGGCTTGAAGTGGTGGGTATAACCCATGTTTAGTCTCCAGAGCTAAGTTCGGTCAATCCTACCCTATCTCTCCCATCATGCACTATGACTGATGACTTTTGAGGTTATGATGGACATCATGACAAGATCCAATCTTCCTTACATTTCGAGGGTACAGCTCTAAAATGGTGTTCGTAGGCTCTGGCCACTGGTTAGTACACTGCACCGAACCTATTGGTAACTCTTTAGGAGGCTTCTGGATCAGCTAGTGTATAATCTTGCTACCTCTACTCTGCCAGATAGTGACTGGAGGGAGTCCGAGTAGTGTATATGCAGGGGGCATTGTAGAGGCCACATTATGTCAAGGATCTGGGTATATTCTTACCATGTGTATGCCATATCCAAAACTTTCATTACTTCATACAGCATGTCTTCCCCCCCCAACTTTATTTACTATTGAATACACCATGAATTGTCAAACTAATAGAATAAGCTTATCTGCAGAAAGATCTAAACCTCCCAAACACTTCCTAGTTCATTTCACAAATATACGTGGTCTCAAATCTAATCTCAACAATGTCCATTTCCACTTGCAGTCTGCCAAACCCCATGTACTTTTTCTGACAGAATTTCAGTTGTTGGTTGATTCAACTACTGCTCATCTCAGTTGCCCAAATTATTCGCTGTGTGATCCTTTTCGCCTCAAAGGTGGTACTTGTGCATATGTCCGTTCCGATATTCCCTGTCAGAGACTTCATAATTTGGAATCTCCTCTTTTTTTTTGATCTTCTCTGGCTTAAAATCTCTCTACCTGATTCTGCCAAATTCATCTGTTGTCTCTACCGTTCTCCCAACTCCACTAATCACTTGAAGGCGCCTCCGTAGCCAGGTGGGAAGGAGCAGCAGTGCATAACACACGCTTCTTGATTAGACCGGGGTTCGAGCCCGTCACCACCAAATACGGAGTATGCGGAAAGGTCAGGGAATTACCACCGCATATCCCCGGAGCAATATGGCCTTAGTTGCTAATGCTCCTAAAAACCAAATAACAAACAAACAACAAACAAACTAATCACTTGAAACTTTTGAACTTCCTCTCTTTGCAACTTGACTTTCCCCAGTCCAACTTTCCTAACAGTGAGGTAATTTTCCTTGGTGATTTTAATGTTCACAACTCCAGCCAGCTTCCGTTTTCTGGTGACACCGACCCAGCTGGTCGAGATGCTGATGCTTTTGCAATTACTAATGACCTTGCACAGATTGTTCATTTACCTACAAGAATACCGGACAATCCGAACAATACAGCCAATATGTTTGATCTTTTTCTCACAAACAACCCTTCTAAGTACACGATCGAATTGAGTGGTCCTTTAGGCACCTCAGATCACAACTTAGTAATTGTCTCTTCTCCAATGGAGGCTGTATCTCATGGCTATTCCCAACCTCATGTTGTTTGGCATTACAAGAATGCAAAATGGGATGACCTGCGAGATTTCTTTTCCTTGGTCCAACTATGTTTCAAAACTTCTGATGTCAACATTTGCTCAGATCGTGTCAGTGAAATTATTCTTGTAGGAATGGGATCCTTTATCTAAACCTTGGTTTTCCAATAAATGTGCTAAGGCCATTCAGGAGAAGAATGTTGCATATTGTAATTGGCTTGTTTCCAATTTTTCGTTTTCGTTTTCTGCCTACACCAAAGCTCGCAACAATTGTAAAGCAGTTATTAATCAGTCCAAACTAGATTTTGAACAGGCTAAGAGTAGAAAACTTGCTTCTTACCCTAATGGTAGCTGAGCAGTCTGGTCTCTTCCCAAAGCTATTGGCCACAACCTTTGCCCATCTCTACTCCCACCTCTGTCAAAACCAGATTGTTCTGTTGTCACTTCGGCCAAGGATAAAGCTGATCTGCTAGCATCCCATTTTTCTTCCAACTCATTAGCATTAGCATTAGTAGAGGCATATGATGCAAGAAAGCAAGCTTATTCAGCATCAGCCAAAAAAAAAAAAAAAAAAAAAAAAAAAAAACAACCACTACTCCCATTTCACCCCTCAATTCGTTCGAAATACCTGTCCAGCTGAGCCTTAAATTTGTTTAGGCTATCAACTTCAACAACAAGCGATGGAAGTCTATTCCACAAACCAACTGCCCGCTGGCTAAAGGCGAATTTCCGCACATCTATCCGACATCTGTCCTTCCTCAATTTGAATTTATGCCCTCTCAGGTGATTATTCTGAGCAAGAGGAAGAATCTCATCGGCATTGAGCATGCTCAAGCCATTCAAAACCTTGTACACCTCTATCAGATCACCTCGGCGATGCCTAGTCTCCAGGCTCTGTAATTTGCAAAACTTAAGCCTTTCTTCGTAAGAGCAACCCTTTGTTCCATTCACTAATCTTGTTGCCCTTCTCTGTACTCGTTCCAGCAGCTCTACATCCTTCTTGAAATGAGGCCTCCAGACCTGTATACAGTACTCAAGGTGTGGCCTGACCAATGCCTTATACAAGGGAATAATCACATCCCTGTCCCTGCTAGAAACATTCCTGTATATCATTGACAAGACACCATGAGCTACTCTTGCAGCTCGTCTGCACTGCTCAGAGAACTTCATATCTGCCTGCACAATTACCCCCAGGTCCTTTTCATTCTCTACCACTGTCAGCATAGTACCACAGAGTTGATACGTTGATCTGGGGTTACTGTTTCCCATATGTAGTACTTTACATTTGTCAATGTTAAACTTCATTTGCCACCTCTCAGCCCATCTGCTCAACCTTTCCAGATCCTGTTGCAGCAGCATAGTATCAGTAGTGTCCTTAACAACCCTGCCAACCTTTGTATCGTCTGCAAACTTGGACATTAAACCTGATACACCATCATTAATATCATTTATAAATACAGAAAACAACAATGGACCCAACACTGAACCCTGAGGAACTCCACTAATAACATTAGTCCACGTTGAGCAGTGTCCATTGATTACCACTCTCTGTCTTCTGCCACTCAACCATCCCTTTATCCATAGCAGCAATTTGCCTCGAATGCCACACTTCTCCAATTTGTGCAGCAGTCTTCCATGCGCAACAGTATCAAAAGCCTTTCTAAGATCCAAATATATAATATCAAAGTTATTCCCTGCATCCAGTTCTTTTGTGACTACATCATAGTATCCAATCAAATTGGTCAGACAAGACCTGCCCTTAACAAACCCATGCTGTGTCTGAGCTATAACTGAATTCTTGTCCAGATGATCCTGCAGTGCTTCTTTAACCAGTGCCTCCATTAATTTTTTCCTGGAACCGAAGTTAAACTAACAGGTCTATAATTACTTGTGTCAGCCTTTGATCCTCCTTTGTGAATTGGGGTTACATTTGCACATCTCCAGTCCATGGGTACCTCCCCTGAGTCCAAAGAAGCTCTCATAATTATGGCTAGGGGTTTGCTTACTTCCTTTGCTGCCTCCTTTAATATAACTGGATAGATCCCATCCACCCCAGGTGCCTTTTTTATGTTTATCCTCAACAATTTCTCCTCCACTTTCCTCTCAGTTATGAGAAAATCATCTAGCTCACTGCCAATGTTTACTTCACCTACGACATTCCCCTTCCTGAATAACTCCTCATGTGTGAATGTAGATGCAAAATACTCGTTTAGATTGTTAGCCACCTGAGCTGGATCCTCAACTGTTGAACCATCAACATCCAGTAGACCAATCTGATTCATCCCTTTCCTTCTTGAGTTTAAATAGGTAAAGAACTCTTTTCTGTTTTTCTTTGCATCCTTTGCCAAGGATTTCTCATAATCTGCCTTTGCCTGCCTAATCTCCTTTGTGACTTGGTTACAGACCAACTTATATCTATCATAGGCTTCCACGTCACCTATTAATTTGTATGTATCCCATGCATTTTTCTTCTCTGCCATATGTCTCATTAGTTCATCTGACAACCATTTAGGCCTGAACCTTGAACAATATTTCTTGGTTGGTATGTAAAGCCTGGTAGCTTCCAAGATTAGTTCCTTGAATGCTTCCCATTTTGAATTTGCTGTTGGTAACATCATCAGTTGGTCCCACTGTATAGAATTTAAATACTGTCTCAGACCATCATAGTCGCCTTTACGAAAGCAAAAACCCTTCCCTTTACCTCTGATGGTAGTTACCTCCTTGAGTAAATCCCACTTCAGCACACTGTGATCACTGCCACCCAGTGGTTCATTTATCTGCAGATTCCTAATGCATGAAGAATCACTACTGATAATCAGATCAAGGGTATTACTCCCTCTAGTTGCCTCCCGAACATGCTGGTGTAGAAAACAATCATCCAATAAATCCACAAAAGCCTTGCTAGTGTGTGAGTGACCAACCCACAAATTCCAGTCAATATCTGGGAAATTAAAATCCCCCATTATAAGACTCTCTGATTTACTGGCCCATTCTATTTCCCTGTACAGTATCTTATTATACTCATCAGAGTCATTAGGCCTATAGCACACTCCTACTCTCAATTTTGATTTACCTATGCTTATGTCACACCAAACTGACTCAACACTGCACTGTCCAGCGATGTCAACTGGCTTCACTTCCTTGGATTTTATGTGTTTTTTAACTAATAGCATAACCCCTCCTCCCTTCCTATCCTGTCTATCCTTTCTGTAGACGTTGTACTCCCCAAATTCCAGTTCTGCATTCCTTATATCTGTGTGACACCACGTCTCTGATATCCCAACAATATCTGCCTTTGATGTTTTGAGTAATACCTCAAATTCATCAAATTTATTTACTAAACTCCTAGCATTAGTGTACATGCAAGTATACATGCACCTGTTTCTATTCTTAGCTACCCTAACACAACCCATGTGTTTACTTGTACCGCAATGACTTCCAGCAGTCTCTGAAATATCCTGCATCTTGTTTTTCAGGCTTCTGCTCATTCCAATAGAAGCAGTGCAAGAATCTCTTTCACCTCTGCCAGTGGCTACTGTTAATCCATTAGTCTTTGTCTCCCCCCAAGCTAGCAGTTTTCCGACCCACCTAACACTGCCTCGATAGCATCAGCAAATATTCTTGCACCCTTTCTATTTAAGTGTATCCCATCCCTGTAGAAGCAATCTCTCCTGTTAACAAGTACAGTCCAGGCTGAAAAAAATTCTACCCCTTCAGCCTTGCACAATCTTTCCAGGGCCGAATTGATCGACAAGGCTCTCATCATATACATACACATCATGTATTAGTGATCTTGATAAAACGCCTCCCACCATTCCCAACACCCTCCATTCAATGCCTCCTGTGGTTTTACATCAAAAGGATGTCAAGGGTTTTGATGAATCTTGATACTAAGAAAGCTCCAGGTCCTGATGGTATTTCTCCACTTGTTCTCAAAACCTGTGCTCTTGAACTTACTCCTGTCTCTGCCCCATTTTTTCACTTTCTTATTCCAAAGGTGTTTTTGCTTCTGCTTGGAAATTTGCTCATATCCAGCCAGTTCCTAAAAAGGGTGACAAATCCCTCCCATCCAGTTATCGTCTCATTGAAATTACTTCTACTCTTTCCAAAGTAATGGAGAAATCAATTAACCACCAACTCTTAAACTACCTAGAAACCTTCCGTCTGATCAACAATCGCCAGTTTGGATTCTGTCAGTGTTGATCCACTGGTGATATTCTGGCTTATGTTACCCATTTATGGACAAATTCTATGGAAAAGTTTGGGGAAACACAAGCAGTTTCTCTAGACATCTCAAAGGCTTTCGATCGTGTTTGGCATAAAGGTCTTCTAAATAAGCTTCCATCTTACGGTTTGCCAACTGTTTTTGTAATTGGTTATCCAGTTTTCTCTCTGATTGCTCACTGAGAGTGATGGTAGATTGCTCTCTGTCTTCTAACGTCTCCACTAATACTGGTGTCACCCAAGGTTCAATTCTTTCCCCCACCCTTTTCCTCTTTTATATTAATGACCTTCTTCCATTGACTGGAAATCCTATCCATAGTTTTGCCGATGACAGCACATTGCATTCCACTTTCCATTTTGAGAAACCTTGCCCTGCTCAATCATCTTCAACTTCTTGAATATCCACTACCAGTTCTATAAATGCTGATCTCCAGGTAATTATTCAGTGGGGCAAAGACACTTAGTTGATTTGAATCCTTCTAAAACCCAGTCTTGTCTTATATCTCGCAAAAAGGATTCTTCTGCTGTCTCATAGATGTACTGTTTCTGCTGCATGCCTTTTCTACAAATACTTTCATGGGCACTGTTCTTATGAAATGGCTTCTGTAATTCCCGCTCTCTCTTCCAAGACAGTCCGAACACGTGCCACCACCAGCTAACATCCATTTACTGACCAACTTCAAACTCACAGAACCAACTTTTCATCTTTCTCATTTATTCATTCAACTGCCATTTTCTGGAACAACCTTCCTTCATATGTCTTTCCAGAAAATTAGTCTACAGAAGTTCAAGTCTAATGTCAAAAAATATCTTCCCAACCTCTAACCCAAGCACGATACTAAGTACTATAGGTTCTAATACCTCTCGTGTTTGAGGTTTTCATTAAAAAAAAAAAAAGAAAAAAGAAAAAAAGGAGAATTTTCCTTTTTCTTTCATCAAGTGAAACCTATTTTATATTACTTCTTCCTAGTAAAAATTCCTCTCAAACATAGAAAACAACAGTATTTTGTGAATCCCCTGTAGCCAGTGAGTATTCCATTTACCTTAAGATTATCACAGACATTCCAAGAAAAGTCATGATACTTTATTACACTTTGGATTTTGGATGTACCGTCATATGCTTCTTTCAAGGCAACAGTAAGTTCAGAAATTGATGGGAATAACTTTACATTGCTTAACAAAACTGACCTTTAAAGTTAAAAAAAATATATTTTTTAAGATTCAAAAAAATCAGTTCTGTTGATTTTTGATGCATTCCCATCAGTTTTCCTCTTATTATTTTAATTTCAAGCATCAATAAATATGAGGGTAGGCGGATAAGGTTTGACCGTTGATTTCTAACTTAGCAAACAACTGAAATTTTTAAAATGAATCTCCAGAATGGCCTCTTTCAGTGTGTGTTTTATTTTTCAATATAATCTCCCCCCCCCCCCCCCCCCCCGAATACCATATAATACAATTACATTGGGAATACAGTTCGCCCAAAGTAAAACCATTTTTTTCATTCCGTCAGCGAGGCATTCTGGGTCTCTGTTTTTGATCAATTGCTTCACTGCATCATCACCTTCATGTTTCAAGTTTTGCCTTTCAAGTTTTGCTTCATGACTGGAAAGAAGTGGAAATCTCAATGTGCAAGATCAGGACTATAGGAAGGGTGGAGAAGAACAACAAACTTGTTTCTTCCAATGCTTGGTACATTGGTTGAGAAATGTGGGGGCCAAGTGTTGTTGAGATGGAATTTAATTGGTAAAATGTTGCCACACACACACACACACACACACACACACACACACACACACACACACACACACACAAACCATCCTCTTCTTCAGGTTTCTTAATGTCTCAATGTACTGTTGTGAAGCTGCAGCTGCAGGAGTGGACACAAATGCACATTATTATTATTATTATTATTATTATTATTATTATTATTATTAATGGCCATATGGTACAAGGAAGCCATGGCAGTCATATACCGTGCAATGTTCCTACCCATTATCACCTATGGAGCCAGTGCATGGTTCACCCGCTCGGCCCTAGTAAGAAACTGGAATAAATTAGAATTGATAAAAAGGACAATACTTCTCACCATTACCAGAGCATGTCAAACAGTGAGCACACCTGTGCTACAATTGCTGGTCAGAGCTCTCCCACTTTACCTGGAAGTGGCCAAAAGAGGCTTGTATTATAGACTTAAAAAGGGCATACCCACGGGATAGCCCTTGATACATCCAACACCTTCAATGCTGAAAGAAAAAGAATAGTCACAAAGCTCCATGAACTATGGCAAACAAAATGGGAGCAGGAAACCAGAAGTCTAGTTACCAAAAGGTTTCCTGTCACAGCCCAAAGCAATGGCCAGCCCAAAGCCACCTAAGTGGTATGCTCCTGGATTTTTTACAACATTGGTATTGACAGGTCACGGCTCCCTAAAGGCAAAACTAACCTCCTTAGGGCTGACTGATGACCCAAATTGAACCTGTGGCAAGAGTGAAGACTGGGCATACATTCTATATGGATGTATAATTTATGACATCCCCAGAACACAGCTAATAGCCCAGATTGGCCCCCTTCCAAGGGTAGAAGAACATCTATTCATTATAGAAGAAGAAAATTATAAAGCCTTTATAGTCTTCACACAGAAAGTATTCGAAATGCGCAGAACTATCTAAAGAATGGCAATTCAGCCCCCCAGCAATTAAACAATAATCAATAGTTAAAATTGCCCACATCTCGCACTAACCCCAGACGATGACCTAATAACTGTCAGGACAGCAGTATTCTATGCTCTGACATCACAAAACCGGATTCACCTGGGTACCACCAGGACTACCGTGCCATGTGTAAGGTCCTGGTGCCCCACACCAAATAAGTAACCATGTGAGGTGGAGGGAGATTACAGGCAGCCAGGGAAGCAGATTAGCTGAAAAATATCAGTAAGTTAATGGCAAGGGGATGCAATGTAGAATGAAAGAAGAATGAATGAATGAAAAAGACAGAATGAATAGGTTGGTCACTGAATGAATTAGGAATTAACTTAAAAGGGAATAAATGTCACTTTTGGTGAAAGAAAGAGTGACCCAGCACGAGGGAAAGAGAGTGAATGAGTGTTATGGTGAAAAGGAATGAGTGGAAGAGCAAATGTATTGGCTGAAAGAATACAAAGTTAACAATAACTTACACTACTTTATATATACTAACGAACATTTACTAACAACACAAACACTATCACTGCATTCTCCTCTGGCCTGCAAAAAACTTGCGGCTAGGCCTGCACTACAACTGAAGAATAACAGTAAGTTGAGGTGCCCAGAGCATGCAGTGCAGAAAGCAAGAGTTAAACAAATGAAATGAAAGCCAGAATGAATGAATGAGAGTGTAAGTGTGGGAGAAAAAGAACACAAACCATAAATGATACAGTTAAGTACACACTAACCATAGTTTTAATCTTTTATATTCTTTCTTATTTAGCTTAACTATTAAGCATTAGTATTTAAATTACAGTACACACCATTGCATCCTCACTGGTGCAATTCATCCTTTTCTTTCTCATTCATTCATCTCTTTCTCTCACTGGTGTGAGAGAAAGAGATGAATGAGTGAATGATAAAACACACACACACACACACACACACACACACACACACACACACACACACACACACACACACACACACACACACACACACATATATATATATATTGGGATCCACCACTGACTTGTTTGTTTAGGTTAGGTTATGCTCATTCTCTGCCTTTCCCTTCTCTCAATGCTCAGACATAGCAGGCATACTAGTACTTGTCAAAGGATAGTCAATATGGAAAGAGGTTACAGCAACGATGAGTACTTAAATCCTATGGATTTTTGTATCTGGGGTCATGAAAAAAGCTTGATGTACATTTCTGATATTAACACAGTTGAGGAATTGCAGTGCCGGATTTGAGCCTTTCAGCAAATCAGAAATGACCCAGGAATGCCTGAGAGGGTTCAAAACTCAATGCAGAGAAGATTACAAAGCTGCATACAGATACAAGGACAGTATTTTTAACACCTTTTTGTAACACATGTAACATCTGTAAAATCCTGTGGTGTTGAAACCAAAAATTAAAAATGTATTATCTTATGTTTAATAAAACCACCCTTAGCAAAGGATTCAGCTTTTTTGCTAAACTAGTGCTCCCATAGTCAGTGCCGGATCTTGACAGAAAATGTAAATGTGCATTATTTCGAAAACGGTTCATTTGCAACCTGATGTTCACTGGGACGTTTTTGCTTATTTTAGTTTGTACTTTTCACCTTTAAATTATTGACTATCATTTTTGAAACACCCTGTATATATATATATATATTTTTTTTTTATGTGAACCCCAAACACGAGAGGTATTAAAACCTATAGTACTTAGTACCATGCTTGGGTTGGAGGTTGAGAAGACGAAAGAAGATATTTGTTGACATTGGACTTGAACTTCTGTAGATTGTAATTTTCAGGAAATACGTATGAAGGAATGTTGTTCCAGAAAACGGCAGTTGAATGAATAAATGAGGAAGATGAAAAGTTGGACAGTAAATGGATGTTGGCTGGTGGCAGCACGTGTTCGGATTGTTTTGAAAGAGAGAGAGAGCGGGAATTATAGAAGCCAATTCAGAAGAACAGTGCCCATGGAAGTATCTGTAGAAGAGGCATGCAGCAGAAACAGTACATCTATGAGAAAGCGAGTGGAGAGACTCTGTTAGAGATGAATCATTAATTAACCTAACTGCCCTCTTCTGAGTGGAATCAAGAAGCCTGAGAGAGGTTCTGGGGGCACCACGCCAGATGTGGGAACAATATTCCATGGCAGGGCCGATTTGCGATTTATACAGAGTGAGCAGCTGTTTGGAAGAAAAGTAACGCCGAGAGAGAAAGACAAAACCAAGTTTTTTAGATACAGAGGAAGCAATATTTGTAATGTGCTTGTGCCAAGAGAGATTAGAAGTCAGGGTAATCCCCAAAAGAGATATATCATTTTGCCTAGAAATCGGAGTGTCACTAAAGATAAGCATAGGAGCAGAAGAATCCTTTTTGCGAGATATAAGACAAGACTGAGTTTTAGAAGGATTGAAATCAACTAAGTTGTCTTTGCCCCACAAGGTTTCTCAAAATGGAAAGTGGATTGCAATGTGCTATCATCGGCAAAGCTATGGATAGGATTTCCAGTCAATGGAAGAAGGTCATTAATATACAAGAGGAAAAGAGTGGGGAAAGAACTGAACCTTGGGAGACACCGGCATTAGTGGAGAAGTTAGAAGACAGAGAGCTATCTACCATCACCCTCAGTGAGCGATCAGAGAGAAAACTGGATTACCAATTACTAAAAATAGTTGGCAAACCATAAGATGGAAGCTTGTTTAGAAGACCTTTATGCCAAACACGATCAAAAGCCTTTGAGATGTCGAGAGCAACTACTTGTGTTTCACCGAACCTTTCCATTGAATTAGTCCATTAATGGGTAACATAAGCCAGAATATCACCAGTGAATCGACACTGACGGAATCCATACTGGCGATCGTTGATCAGACTGAAGGTTTCTAGGTAGTTTAAGAGTTGGCGGTTAATTGATTTCTCCATTACTTTAGAAAGAGTAGAAGTAATTGCAATGGACGATAATTGGATGGGAGGGATTTGTTACCCTTTTTCGGAACTGGCTGTATATGACCAAATTTCCAAGCAGAAGGAAAAACACCTTTCGAATAAGAAAGTGAAAAAAAGGCGGCAAAGAATAGGAGTAAGTTCAGGAGCACAGGTTTTGAGAACAAGTGGAGAAATACCATCAAGACTTGGAGCTTTCTTAGCATCAAGATTCATTAAAAACCTTCTGATATCCTTTTGACAGAAGACCACAGGAGGCACTGAATGGAGCGTGTATGGCATGGTGGGAGGTGTTTTACCAAGATCATTAATACATGAGCTGGAAGAAAATTGGGATGCTAGCAGGTCAGATTTATCCTTGGCTGAAGTGACAACAGAACCATCTGGTTTGGACAGAGGTGGGAGCAGAGATGGGCAAAAGTTGCGGCCAGTAGCTTTGGCAAGAAACCAGAATGCTCTGCTACCATTAGGGCAAGAAGCAAGTTTTCTACTCTTAGCCTATTCAAACTCTAGTTTGGACTGATTAATAACTGCTTTACAATTGTTGCGAGCTTTGGTGTAGGCAGAAAATGAAACTGAAGAATTAGAAACAAGCCAATTACGATATGCAACATTCTTCTCTTGAACAGCCTTTGCACATTTATTGGAAAACCAAGGTTTAGATAAAGGACGAGATTTTAAAGTGGAGTGTGGGATAAAGGATTCCATTCCTGCAAGAATAATTTCACTGACACAATCTGAGCAAACGTTGATATCAGAAGTTTTGAAACAGTAATCCGACCAAGGAAAAGAGGAAAAGAAGTCTTGCAGGTCATCCCATTTTGCATTCTTGTAATGCCAAACAACACGAGGTTGGGAATAGCCATGAGATAAAGGTTCCATTGGAGAAGAGACAATCACCAAGTTGTGATCTGAAGTGCCTAAAGGACCTCTCACTTCGACCGTGTACTTAGAAGGGTTGTTTGTGAGAAAAAGATGAAGCGTATTGGCTGTATGATTAGGATTGTCTGGTATTCTTGTAGGTAAATGAACAATCTGTGCTAGGTCATTAGTAATTGCAAAAGCCTCAGCATCTCGATCAGCTGGGTCGGTGTCACCAGAAAACAGAAGCCGGCTGGAGTTGTGAACATTAAAATCACCAAGGAAAATTACCTCACTGTTAGGAAAGTTGGACTGAGGAAAGTCAAGTTGCAAAGAGAGGAAGTTCAAAAGTTTCAAGTGATTAGTGGAGTTGGGAGAACGGTAGAGACAACAGATGAATTTGGCAGAATCAGGTAGAGAGATTTTAAGCCAGAGAAGATCAAAAAAAGAGGAGATTCCAAATTATGAAGTCTCTGACAGGGAATATCGGAACGGACATATGCACAAGTACCACCTTTGAGGCGAAAAGGATCACACAGCGAATAATTTGGGCAACTGAGATGAGCAGTAGTTGAATCAACCGACAACTGAAATTCTGTCAGAAAAAGTACATGGGGTTTGGCAGACTGCAAGTGGAAATGGACATCGTTGAGATTAGAATTGAGACCACGTATATTTGTGAAATGAATTAGGAAGTGCTATATACAAGTAACCCTTGTATAATGCGGAGGTTAGGTTTCAGAAATATCACACATTATAGAAATAGTGTTATATGAGATCTAGGTTTCATACAAAATGTAGGGTTAGGTTCCGTAGTGTTTTTTAATTATAAAAACAACAATGATATTCAACAAAAATATATTTTATTCATTCAAGAATTCATGTAACTAACTATTTAACAAACACATAGTATAAAATTATAAAAATTAGGAATTGTACATAAATTTCCTTGCACATAATGCATAAATTTGAAAATTAAAGAAGTTGATATTTTAATTGTCATCACTGTCTTCAGAAAAAATATTTCGTAGATATTTTTTATTTACGAGTGGCCGGATGTCATTATTACTTGAAATCTCTTCGACATCATTTGTATAATTCTCACTGGTTTTCAGCTGGTTTTCTTATCAAAAAGCCAGTAATAAGGTCACTATGCTGCAATTTTTTATTAAATTCATAATATGGCGCTAAACAACTGTCCAATTGTCTTTTGAATTTTTTTGAGCGCTCTTTTGAGGGATCATCATCCGTAAAATAACTTCCTAACTTTTGTGCCAAATTTAATCCTTCTTTTAATTTTTTTAGACTGAACTCTTTAACGGACTCAGCACAATCAAAATCTTCAGTAGACCTTTCCTCACCATTTGTATTTCGTTTACCGTCTTCTATTAATTGAACCAATTCCTCCTCCTCATTTAAATCCGTTTCCTTATCAATTAATTCACGAATTTCATTTTCAACCATATTGGAAAATCCCTCGCCACCACAAATGTGTGCCAGGTTTGTTATACGACTTATTTCAGCATCCACAGGAGGTACGAAATTTTGATTAAGGATGACACCAGGCTGTATTTTTTTTTCCAACAACCTTTCAGTGTAGAGGGTTTTAACTCCTTTACACATAGAGAAATAATTTTTACACAATTAAATATTGAAAACTCTTTCCGCACTTGAGGCAGTGCCGTGTTTGGATTAGATTCCATTTTTTCCAAAATTAATTCGAATGTTTGTCGAATATAAATACCCTTTAAATGCTGAAATTATCCCTTGATCAAGGGGTTGAATAAGTGACATTGTATTAGGCGGCAAATAAATTATTTTAATATTCGGATTGGTTAAATCTTTTGAGTGCCCTGGCACATTATTTAAAATTAGTAAAATTTTAGTCGATATTCTTTTTCTTTGTATGTCTTTCTATATCAAACACAAAACAGTTAAAAAACCAATTTTGAAATATGATAGCTGTAAGCCATGCCTTTTTGTTGGCTCTCCAATAAACAGGGAGGGTGGACTTGTCAATTGCTTTCATAGCACGATGATTTAAAGATTGGTTAATTAACATTGGTTTTGTCATGTAATCACCTGACGCATTACTACAAAACAGTAGAGTAATTCTGTCTTTAGAAACTTTGAATCCAGGAGCTGTTTTTTTATTTTTCAATATATAAGTGCGTTTTGGCACTTTTTTTCAAGTTTTACCCAAATTCGTCTGCATTGAATACGTGGTCTGCACTAGATCCACTTTCCTCAATGATTTTTAAAAGTTCTTCTGGGAATTTTCGGGCAGCATCTATGTCTGCTGATGCTGATTCTCCTTGGAGATGAAGATTATGCAAAGAAAATCGCTTTTTAAAATTTTTGAAACAGCCCTTACTGGCACAAAATTCATGCTGAGAGCTTTCTTCTGAAAAACCTTGTTGAAGTTCTCCTAAATATTGATAAATTTTGAGGGCTTTTTGTTTAATAAGGTTTCCACTCAAAGGCATTTTCTTGTGAGTGCAATCTTTAATCCAAACCATTAGAGAGAGAGATTTCTCCATTTTTTTCCATTAAAATATCGCATACATGATCAATGCGCTTTGCACTTATCATTGACCCAGCAATAACACTATCTCTGATTTTCTGCTCATTTTGTTTGATTGTGCAAATTTTTGATTCATTTAAATTTAAAGTCCTTGCAACAGCTCCTTGTTTTTCTCCATTTTTCAACCTATCCAAGATTTTAATCTTTTCTTCGAGAGAAATGAATTTTCTTTTTAATGTTGGTTCTTGCCAAGGGGTATTGCCCAAATAAATTCACTATTTATAACTACTTGTGCAACAATTAACTCTTTATAAGGTAAAAAATTGGCGCTACACAAAAAAATATGTATGTACTTGCGTGTTTCCCCTTATATAAATTCGGTTCTGGCAACTACACCCATTATACGAGCAGACAAATTTAACGAACATAAAGTTTGATTTTTAAGTTGTGTGGTAAAAGTGTGTGAAAAGAAGCGATACAACAATTTGTAGATCATGTTATATCGAAACCACGACCGTGTCATACAAGGGTAGCCACGATTTATAAACCTTGTTGTATAGGTATCGCGTTATACGAGGGTTGCCTGTATATATGTGTGTATATATATATATATATAACCTAACAGGAAAAAAAAAATTATTATAAACTATAAGAAAAAAGTATAAAAATAGAATGCAATTAGACTGAGAATGCAGATTATGAATGAAAAAAATATGTGTCTTCTCCCCTCGCCTGGTGGGTTCCCCACTGCCAGCTATCCCACCCCTGGAGCAGGATGGGCAGTTTGACCTTCCTATTGGATTCGACAAGACATGGACCTGACAACTATCACCAGCAAAGACATACTGCAGCTTTGCTGCCAACACGCCATTTTGCAATCTGAACTGGGTACTCTAACCCAGTTCAGACAGAGACCCAATTCTCTGTCTCCTTCCCTCCCTGCCTTTCCCATACTTCACCTGGTGGGGGCTCATCCCCACTGACCTCTTTGTGGATGCCTACTCTATCATCTTCATCCTTCTACCTGTTTCCCCTCAGTCTCTCCCCCAGTCTAACTAAACTGACAGAGTTCACCCCTAACAATTACCCCGCCAAATTCTAATCAACATCTAAAAATTCAACCGCTTTCTCGTAAACCTCTTTCGGCCTTTCCAAATTCTAGTGTTCACCCGCTTTTTTTATATATATATAGGTCTTGCCACTGAAATCCTTGGAAAATAGGTGGCGGGGCCTGCCAGAGTACTTAAATAAGCTACTGGTTGCCTGACCTGCCTCCTCGTGGCAAAGTGTGGGCAACGGTGGGTCCCAATAGTGGCCCAATGGCTAAATGGTCAGAGAAACACCATAACACTACACGACAAACCACTCTCCACGCACTTTTTAAATCTCTGGCCTCCATAGAGTTCTGTGTCACTTACAAATAATACAACACAGAGATGGGGGGGAACCCCTGGTGCCATCAGACAACTAACACACTTTACATTACTTGTACTGTTGTGAATGCGCCTCCATAGCCAGGTGGGAAGGAGCAGTAGTGCGTAGCACATGCTTCTTGATTAGACCGGGGTTCGAGCCCATCACCACCAAATACGGAGGATGCGGAAAGGTCAGGGAATGACCATCGCATATTCCCAGAGCAATATGGCCTTAGTTGCTAATGCTCCTAAAAACCAAATAACAAACAAACTGTTGTGAATTGATTGTTTTTCTCCTCTCAAGAAATTAGTCAAGTAAACTTGATGTGAGTCCCAAAACAAGGTAACCATAATCTTGTGAGCAGATGCTTGTGTCTTAAACTTTTTTTGGCCTTGGGGAGTTGCTGTGATGATATTCCATGGATTGCCTCTTTGCTTTGGGATCAAAATGGTGGACCCCCTATCTCATCTGTAACGATTCTGTGCAGAAATCTATTTCCTTCATTATGATACCTGGTCAACAACTGCTGACAAATTTGAACTCTTTTGGCCTTCATCTCCACAGTCAACATTCAAGGAACCCATGTGGCACAAATAACTTTGATATTATATACTTGGATCTTAGAAAGGCTTTTGATACTGTTGCACATGGAAGACTGCTGCACAAATTGGAGCAGTGTGGCATTGGAGGCAAGTTGCTGCTATGGATAAAGGGGTGGTTGAGGGGGAGAAGACAGAGAGTGGTAATCAATGGACACTGCTCATCGTGGACTAATGTTATTAGTGGAGTCCCTCAGGGTTCAGTATTGGGGCCTTTATTGTTTTCTGTATTTATAAATGATATTGATGATGGTATATCAGGCTTAATGTCCAAGTTTGCAGACGATACGAAGGTTGGCAGGGTTGTCAAGGACACTACTGACACTATGCTGCTGCAACAGGATTTGGAAAGGTTGAGCAGATGGGCTTCGAGGTGGCAAATGAAGTTTAACATTGACAAATGTAAAGTACTACATATGGGAAACAGCAACCCCAGAGCAACGTATCAACTCTGTGGTACTACACTGACAGTGGTAGAGAATGAAAGGGACCTGGGGGTGGTGGTGCAGGCAGATATGAAGTTCTCTGAGCAGTGCAGACGAGCTGCAAGAGTAGCTCATGGTGTATTGTCAATGATATATAGGAATTTTTCTAGCAGGGATAAGGAGGTGATTATTCCCTTGTATAAGGCAATGGTCAGGCCACACCTAGAGTACTGTATACAGGCCTGGAGGCCTCATTTCAGGAAGGATGTAGAGCTGCTGGAACGAGTACAGAGAAGGGCAACTAGATTGGTGAATGGGACAAAGGGGTTCTCTTACGAAGAAAGGCTTAAGTTTTGCAAATTACAGTGTCTGGAAACTAGGCACCAGCGGGGTGATCTGATAGAGGTGTACAAAGCCTTGAATGGTTTGAGCATGCTCAATGCTGATGGGATTCTTCCTCTAGCTCAGAAAAATCACCTGAGAGGGCATAAATTCAAATTGAGGAAAGACAGATGTAGGATAGATGTGCGGAAATTTGCCTTTAGCCAGCGGGTGGTTGGTGGGTGGAACAGACTTCCATCCCTTGTCGTGGAAGTTGATAGCCTAAATAAGTTTAAGGCTCAGCTGGACAGGTATTTCGAACGAACAGAGGGGTGAAGTGGAAGTGGTTATTTTTATTTATTTATGTTACTTTTTTTTTTTTTTTTTTTTTTTGGCTGATGCTGCATAAGCTTGCTTTCTTGCATCAAATGCTAATGCTAATGCTAAATTTTTTGATAACTGAAAAGTCCAATAACATGGCCCACCCTTTCTTTTGACATGTTCACCTCAGCAACCACATACAACCTTGGGTTAGGTGACAATCACTTTGAATCATGTCATTCACAAGTTATATTTGTGTTTCATCTGATACTGTTATCAGTCTTCCGATGCAAGGTTATTTATTTGTCAGCAGTTCCTGATTCACTATCTCCACATTTCTTTGCCTACCTAAGTTTGTTTTTCGACATATTCATAACCATAAACAGCCTTCATTTGCTGATAAATTTCAACAGGAATGACTTTTTCCATTGTTAAGAATTCAATAACAGCATGCAGTTTTAAGCATGTTGACATACCTATATAAACACTCATTCTAGTAGCCGCTGACTGAGTTTTGGTTATGCTACTGAGTCTCATCAGTGTGCATTTGTAGAGGTTATCCTGAAGATTTGTTTTATGTTTTATTACCAATGACATTTTATTGAATTTTGAATTTTACCCTAAACTGTATGATATACATATATAGTATGATATGAGTAAAACATGTAAAGAATATTGTTAAATTATGTGAAATTTTAAGAATTATTTTAGAAATGTGCACATCAAAATTCACTGAAAAATAACTCAAAACTTATCAACTGGCAAAACTTATCAGCCTACCCTCATATACACCATCTGTGAGGGTTGTGTTCATTCAAAAGTCCACTAATAATCTAACAGAAACCATTCTATCTTCCATAATGAAATATTTTGAAAGAACTTTGTGACATTGTCGTACTGTAATTTTAGTTCCTGCTTCAATTAAGTTCCAACTGTTGTTACCTAGCGCCAAGGAGTTCTGGTTGCTATTTAGTTAAGGTTAAATCACAAACCAAGTAATTCAACTCTTCTTGCTTAATTAAGTGGAGTGGGTTATGATTTTCTGGTTGATAGTCCAAATCACTTGAAATGGACAGTCCAGCAAAATATGCAACATAAGAATTCTCACTATACCCCATTCTCCCAGCATTACTGTCATTTATGAGAATGTGCAAATATTATTTGCAGGTAATACAACACATCATTGTCATATTTACTTCCTAAACTGTAGTAAGATATACATATATAGTATGATATGGGTAAAACATATATAGAATATTATTAAATTATGTGAAATGTTAAGAATTATTTTAGAAATTTGCACATCAAAATCCAGTGAAAACAGCTGATATATTAGTGGAAGTAAAATTCATGTTAGCAAGTGTTGTTAAAGGGGATTGACAAATGAGGTCAGTAGTCTTTTTTTTTTTTTTTTTGCCAATGCTGTGTATTTGCTTCCTTGCATCATTTGCACCCTCTGTGAAGCTGTCCAGGAAGAAAAGGTGGGATGCGGCTGGAACAGTTTATGGAAGGCAAACTTCTCAATGCATATACTGATGAGCCAAAACATTATGACCAGTGAGTCATTATGCAAATTGAAGCAACTGCAGGTGAATTACGGCACATACACGGGTTGGAACACAGTATAAAAAATACCTGATACTGAACTCTGTTAATCAGTGTTACTCTTGTTCTTCAGATGGGAAAGGCAGCGGCTTAAGCGAGTTTGACAAAGGCCAAACGGTAATGGCCAGATGACTGGGTCAGAGCATATCCGAAACGGCATGGCTGCTGGGGGTGCTCATGGTCAGCCGTGGTTAGTATGTACCGAAAGTGGTCAGAGGCGGGAAAACCCACAAACCACCAGCGAGGTGTTTGACGACCACAGCTCATTGATGCTCGAGGTTAGCGAAGGCTCTCCTGGATGGCACATGGCAACAGAAGGGTGACTGAGGTGCAATTCGCCGGTAATTGGAATGCTGATAATTGGAGTAATATGTCAAAACACACACATCAAACCCTGCTGAAACAAATGGGGCTGCGTAGCCGCAGGCTGCTCTGAGTTCCCATGCTAACCATGGTTCACCGGCAACAGTGTCTACAATGGACAAGCGAACATCGAAACTGGACCTTGAGTGATTGGAAGAAGGTCATCTGATTCGATGAATCATGTTTCCTGTTGCACCATGTAGACGGCCAGGTATGTGTGCATCATTTACCTGGGGAAGTGAAGGCAGTGTCATGCTTTGGACGATGTTCTGCTAGGATACCCTGGGTCCAGTCATCCATGTGCCAGGCATTCTGACTTCTACCACCTACCTGAACATCATTGCTGACCAGGTACACCCTTTCAGCAACGGTGAAAGGGTGTACCTGACAGTGCCGTCTTTCAGCAGGATTATGCGCCATACCACACTGCCCGGATTGTTTGAGACTGGTTTGCTGAACATAAGGAAGACTTCCAGGTATTCCCATGGCCTCCAAATTCCCCAGACATCAGTCCCATCGAGCATCTGTGGTTTGTGTTGGAACAGCAACTCCAATCTGTGGCGTTTCAACCACGAACCTTACAGGAGTTAAAGGATCTGCTGGTTACATGTTGGTACCACAAAACACATTTAGAAATCTTGTAGCGTCCATGCCATGCCGGGTATGAGCTGTTTTGGCTGCACGTGGAGGATCAAGATCATATTAGGTAGGGGGAGGTCATAATGTTTTGGCTCATCTGTGTATATAGCTTTATAATACTATATGTGGTTAGGCAAGCGAAGGCAGATTATGAGAAGTCTCTAGCAAAGACTTCTATGCTTATATTAACAGTAGAAAGGAGGAGTCGAATCACATTGGGCCATCTGAGGTCTGTGGGTTAACTGTTGATGACCCTGCTCAGGTTACAGACAAATTGAATTGGTATTTTGCATCTACATTCACACATGATGAATTCTTTAGGGAAGGGGATGCCAGAAGTTTATCACACTCTAACAAGGAGCTAAATGTCTTTGTCATAACTAAAAGGAGGGTGGAGGAGAAATAGTTGAAAATGGACATAAAAAAGGCACCTGGAATGGAAGGAATCTATCCAATCATATTAAGCAAGGCAGCAAAAGAGATAAGCAAACCCACGGCCATAATTATGGAAGAACCGTTGGATTTTGGGGAGGTCCTTATGGACTGGAGATGTGCAAATGTATCCCCAATTGTTAAGGGAGATCAAAAGGCAACATGAGTAATTACAGACCTGTTAGCTTAACGTCTGTTCCAGAAAATAATTGAATCACTGGTTAAAGAAGTAACGCAGGATCATCTGGACAGGCATGCAATTACACTGCAATCACAACACGGATTTGTTAAGGGATGGTCTTGTCTAACCGACTACGGCCTCCGTAGCCGAGTGGGCAGGAGCGGGAGTGCAGTAGCACACGCTCTTTGAGTAGACCGGGGTTCAAGCCCCTGACTGCTGAATACGGTCGATCTGCCAACCCGCACTGGACCAGCGTGGCAGATTATGGTCCATTTCCCTCAGCATGAATTGTTGAGGAGGCTTCCACCCTGCAGTGGGTTGATAATGGCTGCACTTTACTTTACTTTTTTTTACTTGTCTAACCAATCTGATAGGTTACTACAATGCAGCAACCAGGAAACTGGATGCAAAAAATGATTTTGACATTGTATACTTGGATTTCTGGAAGGCTTTTGATACTGTTGCACATCAAAAAGACTGCTGTACAAACTGGAGCAATTACTGGATAAAGGGGTGGTTAAGTGGAGGAAGACAGAGCGTGATTATCTGCTCTTTCTGGATTAATGTTATTAGTGGAGTTCCCCAGGGTTCAGTGCTGTGTCCATTGTTGTTTTCAATATTTATCAATGATGTTGATGAAGGTATATCATGTTTAATGTCAAGTTTGCAGGTGATAGAAACATTGGCAAGGTGGTTAACAACAGTCATCAGAGTAAGCCACTGCAACAAGACCTAGGAAAATTGGCTCGGTGGGCTGAGAAATGGCAGTTGAAGTTTAACATTGAGAAATGGAGGGTACTGCATATGGGTAGCAGTGACCCCAGAGTAACTTATCAGCTGTATGGTACTGCAAACAGGGTCGTCGAAAATGAAAAAGACCTGGGGGTAATTGTGCAGTTAGAAATAAAATTCTCTGAGAAGGATGATTATCCCTTTGTATAAGGCATCTTGAGTATTGTATATAGGTCTGGTCACCTCACTTTAGGAAGGATATAGATCTGCTTTAACAGTTGCAGAGAAGAGCAACCAGATTGGTGAAGGGAATAAAATGGTGCTCTTACTTAGAGAGAGAGGCTTCAGTTCTGCAAATTGCAGCATCTCAAAACTAGGCAACTGCAGGGAGACATGATTGAGGTGCTTAAGGCCTTTAATGGATTGAGTAAGCTGAATGTTAATGGCATTCTTCCACTTGCTGATACTACACACATGAGTAGGCATAAATTCAAGTTGAGGAAGAATGGATGGGCTTGGCACACCCAGTGTCCTGAGCTGGATATCATCATTCTTCTTTTTCTTGGTGATTCCCTTCTACTTCTTTCTCTCTTGGGATAATTCGGAATTTTTTTTTTTTTGGCTGGCACAGTATAAGCCTCAGGCTTCCTTGTACCATATGACTAATGATAATAATAATAAAAAAAATAGATGTGCTTAAGTTTGCCTTCAGCCACCAGGCAGTTGATTGTTAAGAATAGGCACCATCTGTTATTGTGGAAGTGGATGTGTTGAATAAATTCAAGGAAGAACTAAACAAATTCTTGGAAGGTATGGATGAGTGAACTGTGTAGGTTGTATGTTTTTTATGGCTAATGTTATATAAGCTTGCTTTCTTGCATCATTTGCCATTACTACTACTTATACTACTATATGTTCCAACAGACTTTCATGTTTGGGATTACCCTTAAAAAAAAAGGCATATTTTCATTAAATAACTAAATAATTTAATATTTTCATAATATGGCCACCACTGAGTGAGTATCTAAGATACATTTTAGTTCTTTGTTGTCAGAAGTTGAACCCTCATGATCTAAATAAAGAGTTTATTTTATTCACTCAAATCCTCTGTTTGAGCAAAGAGATATATAGCCTCAGAAATGACTGCATATGCACACAAACCTTGCTACAAATTGTATTTTTGCATTGATAATGTTTTATTACCAATGACATTTGGATAATGGATTGATCCAATTTTGAAATGAAAATTGTGACATTTTGTACCATATGAGAGCCAGAAATCCTTTTCTTTATTCCTTTTCATAAATTCCATCATATTAATGTTCTTAAAACTTCCCTTTTCATAATTATGTCTCCCAAATTAAATTTTAATATTTACAGTTCAGCATTTTTTTTTTTTTTTTTTTAACTTTTTCACAATAAAGTTAATGTAAATATATGGATTTTCTTACAAAAGCTAGCTGGCTGCTTATATATTATAACATATCATTTCACTTCAGGTTTCATTAGTCTAGTTCTAATCATTTAGCAAATAATTCCTCAAAAAAATAGATCAGTCATGTTAATCAAATACAGTTTCTTTAGTTAAACAGTGCTTCACATCATGTTGGATTACATTAAAATCCATAAGCAATAATTATCGGAATCTCTAAATATCATACAGTTAATGCACAGCATTAGATTGTATGAATCTATAATGAAAGCAAACAAAGCTATTCAATATCTCATATTGTGAATTCTTTCCCGACAATAACATTGAGCTGTACCTCTCTGCAGTAAGCGCACGAGTGTTGCCACACTCGTGCACTTACAGCATTGACATGCAGGGAAGTACAATTTAACCCTAACAACTTGCAACAAAAAGTTGCAAGTTGTTAGGGTTAAATTTATAAGTGGCTGCAATTCTGCAGACACTTTAAAAACACCTGGCAGAATAGTTCCATGTGCCCATGGATCTATCCTGCCAGGTTTCAGTAGTACTAGTGGTGACAGTATAATGGTGCTGGGAGTTTTTTTTGTGGAGCACATTTTGCCTCTCTTGATACTAGTGGAGCAACATTTGGATGCTACAGATTACCTGTAAATTGTTTCCAACCAGGTGCATCCCTTTATAACTGCAGTGTACCCATCTGTGAATGGCTCCTCCTTGCGGGATAATGTATCATGTCACAAAGGCAGAATTGTACAGAACTTGTTCCAGAAGGTTTCAAGTGAATTCAGCCTACTGTGATGGCTTTCCCAGAAACTGTCCTACCATTCTCAATGTATGTGGAACAAACTCCTTGAAGTAGAGGATGATGGGCCATGTCAACCCAATTGCTTCCACAGCTTGCAAAGTTGTAGGAAGCAACAGGGTTGACATGGACCAGCATCCTTTGGCATATTTACAACACCTTATTGAGTTAATGCCATGACAAATTCAGGCAGTTGTAAAGGCTAAAGAGGAAGGGGAGTACAAACTCAGTAATTAGGTAAGTGTACTGTTTGAATGGTCATTCAGTGTACTCTGATGCTGTGCATTAACCTTTTGCTTTAAAATTTAAGCTGCACTTTTTAGCATCTGTTATATTGTTTAATCAAGTTACAACTAGGTTTTCACCTCCTATGCTTAGGGTACATACCTTCCCACCAATCACGAGAAACAACAGTCTCCAAAACAGTGCCCCCTGCATGGTGGCACTCAAATGAAAATAACTAATAAAATATTTCTCTTCTGAAGAAATGATGCTTATTTGAAGTGTATGAGTAGGGTAATTCATTGTGAAGGGATTCACAATATGGGATGCTACTTAATACTGCTGTTTTATGATGCATGCTATGCTTTCATTATAGCTAGATATAGTCTCTGAAGCACTAACTCTGTGATAGTTATATACTAACTCTGTGATAGTTATATACGTGGTGTTTTTTTATAGCTTTAAGCATTTGCCCTAAAATTGCTTGAAATTCTAATAAAATAGTTATTATGATATGCAAACATAAATGAAATAAATTAATATTATATGTTTAGTTCCTTTCAGTTTCAGAATTTTATATGTTATCCATATAAAAATGTTTGTTTTTATTTTAGGGACCATTGCCTATAAAATGGATGGCAGTCGAATCCATACGTGATAGGGTATTTACCACACACAGTGATGCGTAAGTGTTGTAGAAACTATTTAGAGTATTTTTATTTCTTTATTTATTATATAAATGGTATAAATAGAGAGCATTTGAAAAAATCATATTGAAATTATAAAGTGGGGCAGCGTATGGTACATCATTGGAATAAAGTACCTATCAATGTGGCTGAGGTAGAAAGTTTAGTTAATTAAGTTTAAAGTAGATGGTGCCCCCATGGGCAGGAGCAGCAGTGCGTAGTACACGCTTCTTGATTAGACTGGGGTTCGAGCCCGTGACCACCAAATACGGAGGATGTGGAAAGGTCAGGGAATGACCATCGCATATCCCCAGAGCAATATGGCCTTAGTTGCTAATTCTCCAAATAACAATCATAACAACAACAATTAAAGTAGACCCAGATAGTCACTTTTTGGTGATTGGGAAAATATAATTTTTTTTTTTTTTTTTGGCAAGTCTGCTTCTTTACACCATTTAGTTAAAAGTTTGGTTAAGTTCAAAGTGGAATTGGACGGTCACTTATTTTGGTGATCAAGAAAATATGAATAATTAAGCTCTCGGTAACCCCCCACTACAGCAAAATTATTCTAATACTAAAAGATAATAACCATTTTATACTGTTATCCATTATATTGCCATGTACCCACTGCATTTACATTTAATAATGAAGCAGCCAAACACGGAGCCACTTTCTTGCTTTATGGAAATTTGATATTGTTTTTTGTGGCGTAGATGCTAATAAAAGGCAATAATCAAACCACTCATTGCATTAATTTACTAACTTATAAATTGTGTAATAATGGAGCTGCATAACAGTATTTTATTATTTAAAGATAAATTTTATTGACATATTGTGTGTATTTTGCTATACTGCTGTCACCTAACTGAGGTTTTGGACAACATTCCTGTGCAATTCCCCAAAAAAACCCTGCCTGCTTGAAGAATATATTGTTAGTAAAAATATGGGAATGAGAATCCTGCAACTGAGAAACATAGGCGGAATGTAGTTATCATATGACAAATCGTAATCAACAGGAGACTTGATTTTATTTATTTTTTAAAGTTGTAATTATTTAAGCAAATTTGTTGGTAATCACTGGAAAATTTAATTGAACATGGGTTTTTAAATTATGGGCTTTTCATTACCAAATTTTCACCAATAGCCAAAGGAGATAAAAGAATAAACAGGAACAAAATATAATAAAATTATTAAAATAAGTTAATCACAGATATAAATTGACAAATTTATCTCTGAATGAGCAAGCTACAGATGATCTGATCTGTATAAGGCCCTGAATGGTTTGAGCAGGCTCAATGCTGATGGAATTCCTCCTCTTGTTCAGATTACGAACCTGAGGGAGCATAAATTCAAATTGAGGAAAGACAATTGTAGAACAGGTCTGGAAAGTTGCCTTTAGACAGCGAGTAGTTGATTGCTGGAACAAACTTCCATCTGTCGTTGTGGAAGGTGATAGCTTGAATAAATTCAAGGCGGAACTAGGCAAAGTTTTGGAGTAAATGGGAAGGGGTTTTTTTTTTGACTGATGCTGTAATAAGCTTGCTTTCTGGAATCATATGCCTCTGCTAATGCTGTTAATGCATTTTCTGTTCTAATGTTTTCATTTTTAATGAGATACAGTCAGTCCTCGTATAACACATGTTTACACTACATAATTATATTTATAAATCGTGTGCGAATTCAATCGCACACGATTTATAAATAGGGGAACGATATCTTATATAACACGAACCGAATTCGCTAATGCACGATTTGCCTTTGTGTTTACAAGAACCTAACACAGAATCACCCCAACTGAACGCAACACGATAGGAATGAAGAGAAGATTTTGAAAATGTATTTGTTTTTTATATCAGTGAAGGGGAAACACATTTCACCATAATAATGTAAAAATCAACACAATTCCAGCTATCAGTATAATCGTAAAATCTAAAAATGCAATTAGATCAAGTTTACTACCAGTTTATAACAGATTCCACTAGCAGAAACGCAACTGGAAATTGTTTTTATTGTTTTATGGTAGTAACCCCTAGAAATGTGAGCTAGTGAGGTGTTAGTGTGTCTCTCCCTTTACAGTGTTGTTTGTTCAGTTGCTACACATGCGCAGCTTTGTTTATGTGTATCAAGCGTGCCTCCTCGTTTTGTAATTGTGCTTTATTCCCTAAAAATGAGTAAAATACTTAAAAAGGTGTGAAAAGGAAGCGTCCTGGTGAAGACACTGCAGATTCAGAGAGAAAAAGAAAGGCAATATCGATAAACAGAGGCGGACTGGATCAAAAATTCTTACCCGGGAAAATTTGTAGTTGCCTTATACTAGCATTTATGGCCAAACTCACACCGGACTCCGGCCCACCGGGGTTTCCCTGGTAAGGCTTATGGCCAGTCCACTTCTATTGACAGAGGTGGGCTTATGGTCAGTCCACCTCTGTCAATAGAGAAGAAATATGAAATTGTGAAACGCTTTGAGCGAAATGAAAGGCCATGCGATATTGCACGTGCTATAGACCTAAATGAGACAACACCGAGAATTACAAAGAATGCAGAGAAAATAAAAACAACTTTCATAGCAGAACAACTCAAAGTGTAATTAAAATCCATTAGATTAAGACACAAAGAATTGGAAGAGAAGGAACGGCTGTCATCTGTTTGGATAGAAAATCAAACAAAAAACAAATTTGCTTACAATAGAAGCAAAAGCACTAGCAATATTTTATTACGTAATAGTCGTAATAAAATACTTACATATTTTATTAGATTATTTATTGTGTTTGGTAATGTTTTGGTTACAAATGTGTGTGTTCAATCTTGGGTGGTTGGCACCTAACCCTATTTTTCCCATAGGGCCTGTTGTTTATATTGCACGATTTTGCATTGCACGAGGGTTTCTAGGAACACAACCATCGTGCTATACGAGGACTGACTGTACTCAGATTTTGACATTTAATTTGGAAATTCATGTTTGTTTAGATTTTTATGCTAAAACCAGATAAAATCTAAAAATCAGCAATCATCAGGTCCGAAGGCTGCTGGTGTTCAGTTGTTTTACCCATATCTCCATGAGCCTTCCTAATTCAGAGTTAATCCGACTGTTGGGGCTGCATCATCTGTGACTATGAATAGTCTTACAAGGCTATTCATTGATTTTTAAGAGATGAAAAAAAAAAAAAAAAGGTAAGATTATGTTAAAAGACAATTCACAGTTCACTGCAAAATCTAAATATTCCATTCTCAGTCCAGCTAGGAAAATGGAACCGAAATTAATTATTCAGTTAAAAGGTACCGTGGTCTATCTTGCTTACCTGTATGTTTAGGCTGCTTGCTGTTTGAACCACATTTATTTAGTCATATTTTGACTGAAATTTTGAATTTCATGTTAGACTAAGTATTAACATTTATATTTTCCAATTTCTAAATTTAAAATTTTCCCAATAAACTGCATTTTTCTTAATGGGAAAAATTTTGACCTTTCTAAGTTTAACTTGGAATATTATTATTATTATTATTGTTGCTCTTATATTATTTCTCCCTGATTGGAGGATCCCACTCCGTGACGGGAACTGCTACTAAGTACACAGGGTGGTTGTAATGTCTGCTGTTACTGTTGGTTTGAGGAATTCTCTGACTATCTTACAGGTGTTCAAGATTGTAGCTTTCTGGAGTTCCCTGTAGGTGTTATCTGGGAGACCTATTGCTGCTAGTCTGCTATGTAGGGCCTTTGGCACTATATCGGTGGTCGACATGATGATCGGGATGGTAGTTACTTTTTGCATATGCCACATCTCCTTGACCTCGTGTCTCAGGTTCATGTACTTCCTAATTTTTTCCTCATGGGTTTTCTGGACATTGCTGGTGTTGGGCACCGCTACGTCAATCAGGTAGGTAGCCTTTTGCATCTTGTCCACAAGGGTTATGTCCGGTCTGTTGTGCAGGATGGTCTTATCCGTTATTATGGCACGGTCCCAGTACAGCTTGTGGGTTTAGGTCTCTAGTACTGCCTGGGGTTCGTACTTGTAGCATGGTACACTTTCTTTGGTCAACTGGTATTTCCTCGCTAGCGTCTGATGTGTTATTCTGGCTAACTGGTCATGTCTATGAGTGTACTCAGTCTGGGTGATCACCTTGCATCCCCTGTGATGTGTTGTGTTGGATCGTTTCTGAGGCTAGGTCTCATCATCGACATGTATCATCTGACATTCTGGGCTCCTTTGCGATGTATTTTCTATAGTTTCTGGTGTCCATTGCCTGGTCTTGGATGGCCAGCATGAATCCTTCAGTCTTGGGGAAGAGCATCCCGTTTGTGAGCCATGCATTGGAAGCAAAGTTATTGATGTGATCTTGATGGAGGTCATTGTAGTGTCTGCCATGGAGTGTCTTCTTTGCCCTTTTTCTAGCTTCATTTCCTTTTGGGAGGGGGCTCCTCACTTAGGTTGAGTGAGGTATACCACTTATCTATCTTCCTTATGGCCTGGTGGAATGGTGCTGTGTTGTTCTCAAAATAATCCTTCAAATTAACTATTGCTGATTTATGTTACTCTATCAGGTCTATCAGGCCCCTTCCTCGCTCTTTCCAAGCCATTGTTACTCTCCACTGCTGACTTCAAGTGGTGTTGACAGCTCTTGGTCACCATTGTCCTTGTCTTATGCACGATATCCTCTAGCTCGGTGTTAGTCCAATCTACGACCCCAAAGGAGTATGTTAGTACTAGAGCTGCATAGGTGTTTATGGCTTTAACTGTGTCCCCCTCTGTTCAGTTTTTCTTTCAGCAGGCTTCTGAGACTCTGACGATATTTTTCGGTCAGGCACTTCTTGATTTCCTTGTGCTCTAACTGCTGAGCATGCATCATCCCTAGGTATTTGTAGGTCTCTGCTTCTTGTCATAGCTTCGATCTCTTTACCAGCCAGCAACAGGTAGTTTTTGCAAACTAATTTTCGCTGGTGCAACGTGTGGGTCTTGTATTTGTCTAGACCAAATTCCATCCTGATGTCCTTGCTGCTGTTAAACCTGGTGGATAGGGGGTTGAGTGCTAGACAGGACCACAGTCGGCTCAGAACATCTGCCTGAAAGATTCCTGTTCTGATGGGGATTGGCCTGGTTGTGATGTTCTCAACCTTAGTGTTGGTACTCCATTTCACCATTGTTGCTCCTAGGAAGGTTGTCACTATTGGATTGTCATATCTCTTTGCATCTTTGGGGTCTCTGTTAGCCAGCTATGAGTAACGGAGTTGAAGGCCTTGCAGTAATCGATGTAAGCCATGTATAGGTTGCAGCGCTTCTTGAAGGCTTGCTCCATAACTGCAGCATCTATGGTTAATTGTTCTTTGCATCATTTGCTCCTCCGTTTGCATCCTTTTTGCGTTTTGGCCATTATGTTCTGACTCTCTAAGTGGTCTGATATCTTCTTCGGTATGCAGCTGGTCAGGACCTTGTACATCGTTGGGAGGCAGGTGATTGGCCTGTATTTCACCAGGTTTCTTGTATCTTTATCTTTAGGCTTCAGATATGTGACTCCTTCTGTGAGAAACTTCGGGATTGTCTCCGGATGTCTTATCATTCGAGTGAACTGCTCTGCTAGGTGCTTGTGTGTGTGTGCAGGTGAGCTTCTTGTACCAGTAGTTGTGGATGTTATCAATTCATAGGGTTCGCCAGTTGTAGGTGTTCCTGATTGACTGTTTTACTTCTCGAATCTCCCACTCTCTCTCATCTCTTGTATGTCCTTTTCTTCCGTTCTACTTCTATCCAGGGGGCTCGGCTGTTATGTCTTACTTCACTGCTCCAGATATTTCCCCAGAACTCTTCGATCGTCTTCTTCTTCTTGGATTATCAGTTTCCTGCTTTCTCATTTTCTCTCAGTTTCATACAGAAGGCTCTTTGGTCCTCATCAAAGATTTGGTTGTTTATTTTCCTCTTGGGAGCTCTCTTTGTATTGGCTAGTCTCTTGCTGAGTGTGAGGAGGTTCTGCATTAGTGTGTGTCCAAGTATTCTCTTATTCTCTGTTTTCTGGTCTCAGGTTTCCTGTGGATGCTGTCCCTCTTGAGGATGCTATTCACCTTACAATCAATTTCTTACTTCTATTACCCTGTGGGTACTGGGTAAACTGACCTATCTTGGCAATTAATTCTTCTATATTCTGCTGAAGTCTTCTTTCCCAAGCTTGGAGTTCCTTCTGTTTCCGGTTCTTCTTCTTCTGCTGGTCTCTTGTTTCTTTTTCATTAATCCTAGTGGCTGCTATGGCAGCACAATATACGGCTGTGTGCATAGCCACCAGCATTGCACTATTGTTATCAAAGTAATGTGGTATTATATGCTGATTGAGGTGGTCTGTTACTCTCTCCACAGGATTTTATTTGGCCTCTGCTCAGGTATCATGTGGAGTGCATTCCTCTGAATTCTGTTAGGGTCTTCTTCCACTTGTCTTTTATTCTGGATATCATGGCTTTGTCTCTTTTCACTTCAGCTACTCTGGGTAGTATTTCTTCTTGTTCTTCCTCCTCTGGTTCCATATTGACCATATTTTTTGTTCTTTGTAGTTGATCACTCATATCCTGCTTGATTTTTTCCAAGGTGGCAGGAGCTCTTAGGTTCTTCGTGACGATGGTCATTCTTTGGTTCACTAATCCCTGTTCAGTGACCTGAATATCCCGGAATCGTTCCAACCACTTGGTATGTAGTTGTGACCTGTACATTGTCATATTGGCCTCTAGCCTTGTTATTTTATAGTATACTCTCATGATGTACGTATTCATTTCAATACTCCATTTCATGCATTGGCATCTTCTTCTTCATCTTATTATTATTATTTCTCTTATATTATTTCTCCCTGATTGGGGGTTCCACCTCACTATGGGCATTGCTACCAAGTACACAGGGTAGTTGTTGTTATGTCTAGTGTTACTGTTGGTCGAGAAGCTCTCTGAATATCCTACAGGTGTTCAGGATTGCATCTTTCTGGAGTTCCTTGTAGGCATTTGCTGGGACACCTATTGCTGCTAGGCTAGGCTATTATGTAGGGTCTTTGGCACCATACCTGTGGTTAACACGATGATCAGGATGGTCATAACTTGTTGCTTATGTCATATCTCTTTGATCTCCTTTTTTAGGTTTGTGTACTTCTTGATTTTTTTCCCCATAGGTTTTCTGCAAGTTGCCAGTGTAGGGTACTGCTTTGTCAGTTAGATAGGTAGCATTTTCCTTCTTGTCGACAAGGATTATGTCTGGTCAGTTGTGTGTTTTTGTCCTATCCATTATTATGGCACGGGACTGTGCCATAATAACGGATAGGACACAGTACAGCTTGTGGGTTGGGGTCTCTAGTACTACCTGGGGTTCGTACTTGTAGTACGGTACTTTCTGCGATCAACTGGTATTTCTTGGCTAGTTTCTGATGTATTTTCCTGGCTACTTGGTCGTGTCTATGCATGTACTCAGTCTGGGTGATCACCTTGCATCCCCACGGTGACGTGTTAGATTGTTTCTGAGGTCCTGGTGGCATCGTCGACATATGTCATCGAACACTCTAGGCTCCTTGTCAATGTATTTTCTATAGTTCCTGGTGTTGATTACCTGCTCTTGGATGGCGAGCATGAATCTTTCAGTCTCAGGGAAGAGTATCCCCTCTGAGCCATGCATCGGAAGCGATTTTATCTATGTGATCTTGATGGAGATCATTGTAGTGTCTGCCATAAAGTGTCTTCTCTGCCCATCTTTATAGCTTTGTTTGTGCTCCCTGGTTGTAGGATGACTCCTCACTTAGGTTGAGTGGGGTATACCACTTGTCTAGCTTTCTTATGGCCTGCTGAATTGCTGCTGTGTGTTTCTGGAAGTAATCCTTCAGGTTAACGATTGCTGTCTTCTGTTGCTCAATGAGTTCTATTAGGCCCCTTCCTCCTCCTTCCCGGGCAATTGTCAGTCTCTCCACGGCAGATTTCGGGTGGTGTTGGTGGCTCTTGGTCATCATTGTCCTTGTCTTTCTCACGATATCCTCCAGCTCATTGTTAGTCCAATCTATGACCAAGAAGGGGGTAGCACTGGGGCGTTAGCACTGGGGACTGCATAGATAGGTGCTTATGGCTTTAAGTGTTCCCTCCATTCAGCTTTACTTTCAGCAGGCTTCTGAGTCTCTGATGGTATCGTTCGTTCAGGCAGACCTTAATTTCCTTGTGCTGTAACTGCCGAGCCTGCATCATCCCCAAATATTTGTAGGCCTCTCCCTCTGCCATGGCTTCTATCTCTTTACCACTCTGCAGCTTGTAGTTTCAGTTGACTAATTTTCTCTGGTGCAATCCTTGGATCTTCCATTTGTCTAGACCAGATTCCATCCTAATTGCTGAATTCGTCGGTGATCTGGAGTAATCGCTGGAGGTGTTTTTCTGTTCCCGCATAGAGCTTGATGTCATCCATGTACATCAGGTGGATGAGGGTGTACAGGTTCTTCCTTCCTTCCTTCTTTGAGGTTATATCTGTACTTGTAACTGTTGAGCATGGTGGATAGCGGGTTAAGTGCTAGACAGAACCACATTCTCACTGAAAGATTCCTCTCCTCATGGGAATTGGCCTGATTGTGATGTTTTCGACCATAATGGTGGTACTCCATTTCACCATCATTTCTCCTAGGAAGTTTGCACTCTCGGATTGATTTTGTAGATGTTCAGCACCTCTATTAGCCAGCTATGAGGCCCCGAACTGAAGGCCATGCAGTAATCGATGTAGGCTGTGTACTTGTGCGGCGCTTCTTGTAGGCTTACTCCATAACCATAGAATCTATGGTTAATTGCTCCTTGCATCCTTTGCTCAGCCGCCTGCATCATTTCTGCTGTTCGGCCATTATGTTCTGGTTCTCCAAGTGGTCTAATATCTTCCTGGTTACATAACTGGTCAGGATTGTGTACATTGTTGAGAGGCAGGTGGTTGGCCTATATTTTGCCGGATTTCTTGTATCTTTGTCTTTATGCTTCATATATGTGATTCCTTGAGTGAGAAACTTCAGGATTGTCTGGGTGCCTTATGATTTGGGTGAACTGCTCTGCCAGGTACTTGTGTGTTCAAGTGAGCTTCTTGTACCAGTAGGTGTGGACATTATCTATTCCTGGAGTTCACCAGTTGTGAGAGTTCTTGATCGTCTGTTTTACTTCTTCTTCCCGAATCTTCCACCTGCTCATTTCTTGTACGTCCTTGATTTTCTTGCATTCTAGTTTTGTCCAGGGCGCTCGGCTGTTATTTCTTACTTCCCTGCTCCATATGCTTCTCCAGAACTCCTCAATCGTCTTCTGCTCAGGTGGTCTATTCTCTTCTTTCCCAACTTCTCCACGACTCCTGTAGAAGTCTCTTTGGTCCTTTTTGAAGATTCTATTGTTTATTTTTCCCCGAGAGCTCTCTCTTTGTATTGGTGTAGTCTCTTGCTGAGTGGAAGTGTGTCCAAGTACTCTCCTATTCTCTGATTTTTTTTGTCTCATGTCTGATGTGGATGCTGTCTCTCTTGAGGATGCTCTTCACTTTTCCAATTAATTTCTTACTCCTATTGCCCCGTTGATACTGGGTCAATTGGCCTATCTTGTCTATTAATTCTTCTATTTTCTACTGAATTCTTCTTTCCCAAGCTGGCAGTTCTTTCTGTTTTCGGTTCTGCTGCTGCTGGGCTCTCTTTTCTCTTCCATTAATCATCGTGTCTGCTACCCCAGAACAATACACGGCTATGTGGATGGCCGCCAGTGTTGCACCATTGCTGTCGAGGTAATGCGGTATTATATGCCGATTGAGGTGGTCTGTGACCCTCCACAAGGTTCTATTCAGCCTCTCCGTCGGTATCACGTGAGTCTTTGTGGGGTCCATTCCTTCGAATTCGGTCTTCCACTCTTCCTCTATTCTAGATATCATGACATTGTCTCTTTCCACTTCAGCTGCTGTGGGTTGTATTTCTTTTTGCTCTTCGTCCTCTGTTCCGGCGGTGGTATGTTCTTCCACCTCTGGTTCTGTATTCTTTATCCTTTATAGTTGATCGCTTACGTCCTGCTTGAGTTTTTCCAAGATTCCAGGAGCTCAGGTTCTTCGTGACGACGGTTCTTCTCTGGTTCGCTATTTGTTGTTCGGTGACCTGAAAATCCAGGAATTGTTCCAGCCACTTGGTATGTAGTCTTGCCCTGTAAGTTGTCATATCGATCTCTAGCTTCGTTATTTCGCAGTATGCTTGCATGTTATATATATTCATTTCGATGTTCCACTTCATGCATTTTCTGCCTTCCTGTGGTTACTATCGCAGTTGGCCAGGAAGCACTTCCAGTTGGTGGGGCTGGATGGTCTTGCCCCTCTTTTGTGGTAGCCATATGGGGGACAGCACCACTTGCTCCACTGTCTTCCTCAGGAGACCATTTCTGATTTTTTGAACCGACCCCTGTGCCTAATGCCTGAATGCAAGTGACTTTATCCTGTGCCACACTTGATGCAGTATGATTAATATTTCTCTTCGCATCATCCATCTATGGAAGTGGACCTGTTTAGCTTCAGCATATGTCCAGTGGTAGTTCTCGGGAGTGACACCCAGATGGCGCCACAATCTGCCTTAACCGCCACTCCGACACTGAAGTGGGTAGGTCCCTTGGAGCAACTTTCACGATGTTTATTTATTTGTTCATTTTTATTACTATTAATTAATTTATTTATTATTATAATAATTTATTACTATTATTATACTGGTCTCCCAGCGTGATGGAGCCACGTTTGCTTCCGCCAAGGCAGTACTCGAACCCGAGTCCATCAGGCTGGTAGTCCAGTATCGTAACCACTGGGCTATTTCACCCATTATTATTATTATTATTATTTATTATTATTTTTTTTATTATCATCATCATCATCATCTATATGGTGCAAGGAAGCTCCGTCACTACCAAATACGGAGGATGCGGAAAGGTCGGGGAATGACCACCGCATATCCCGGAGCAATATGGCCTTAGTTGCTAATGCTCCTAAAAACCAAATAACTAACAAATAACTAACAAGCAAGGAAGCCCGAGGCTTATTCTGCAGTGGCCAAAAAAAAATTTCCGAGTTATCCTCGGAAGAAGTTTTTCTTTTCATAAAGGTGACTACAATAGGCTCAGACAGTTTTTAAATTCTATACAGTGGGACCAACTGTTAGCATTAGCATTAGTAGAGGCATATGATGCAAGAAAGCAAGCTTATTCAGCATCAGCCAAAAAAAAAAAAAAAAAACACCACTACTCCCATTTCACCCCTCCGTTCGTTCGAAATACCTGTCCAGCTGAGCCTTAAATTTGTTTAGGCTATCAACTTCAACAACAAGTGATGGAAGTCTATTCCACAAACCAACTGCCCGTTGATGTTACCATCAGCAAATTCTAAATGGGAAGCATTCAAGGAATTAATCATTGATGCTTCTAGGCTTTTCGAATAAATTAAGAAATACTCTTCAAGGTATAATCCTAAATGGATGTCAGATGAACTCGTGAAACTCGTGACAGAGAAGAAAAATACATGAGATGCATATAAATTATTAGGTTATTTGGTTTTTTTTAGGAGCATTAGCAACTAAGGCCATATTGCTCCGGGATATGCGGTGGTTATTCCCTGACCTTACCGCATCCTCCGTATTTGGTGGTGACGGGCTCGAACCCCGGTCTAATCAAGAAGCGTGTGCTACGCACTGCTGCTCCTTCCCACCTGGCTACGGAGGCGGCATAAATTATTAGGTGACACAGAAGCCAGTGGTAGATATAAGCTAGTCTGTAATCAATTCCCAAAGGAGGCTAGGCAAGCAAAGGCAGATTATGAGAAATCTTTGGCCTAGGATGCAAAGAAAAACAGCAAAGACTTCTTTACTTATGTAAACACCAGAAGGAAGGGGATGAATCAGATTGTTCCATTCAGTATTGATGGTTTGACTATTGATTATCCTGCTGAGGTAGGCGACAAACAACGAGTATCTTGTATCTACATTCACACATGAGGAATTCTCTAGGTAAGCGGAGGCCAGAAGTTTATCAAACTCTAACAGGGAGCTAAATGATTTTATAATAACTGAGAGGATAGTGGAAGAGAAATCATTGAAGTTAAGCATAAAAAAGACACCTGGGGTGGATGAGATCTATCCAGTTATCTTAAGGGAGGCTGCAAAGGAAGTATGCAAACCCTTAATCATAATTATGAAAGCATCCTTGGATTCAGAGGAGGTTTCCCATGGACTGGAGATGTGCAAATATATCCCCATTTCACAAAGGGTGACACAAGTAATTACAGATCTGTTAGTTTAACTTGTGTTCCAGGGAAAATGGAGTCACTGGTTAAAGAACTTAATGCAGGCTCAACTTCCATATGTAATTGTGGAAGTTGATAGCCTAAATAAATTCAAAGAAGAACTAGACAAACTGTTGGAGGAAATGAATATGTGAAATGGGAAGTATATTTTTTTTTTCTTGTTTGGCTGATCTATATAAGCTTGCTTTCTTGCATCATTTGCCACTGATAATGCTATTTAGAGGGTATTTTATCCAAAATTATGTGTCAAGAAATCACTAATATAACTATTAGTGAGGTGGGTGTCACTGTTACAAGTACGAATACAGTTGCAAGTATAGGTTATTTTTACATGATTTCAATATAAAACATATTTAAAGATTATCTTATACTTTCAATAAATTTAGCTACTAAAGAAAGTTGTCAAGGAATTTGAAAAAATTTGAAATTAGATAGATTGTTTCTTTTAGAAATCAACTTTACAATAAAGATTTTAAATGGTTAACATTTATGTGAAAAAATACACACATATATATAGTGTTATTTAAAGATCCCCCCCCCCTTTTTTTAAGGTGGTCATTTGGTGTTCTTTTATGGGAGTTTTTTACTCTTGGCGAAACCCCGTATCCAGGAATAGATATTGATGAAGAATTTTATAGGAAACTCAAGAATGGATTTAGATTGGAAAAACCACAGTATGCACCAGAGAGTGTGTAAGTAATATTTTAATCCTAATAGAGTTAGTAGTTAATTTAAAATTTTCAATTATTTTAATTATGACAATTTATTAAGTATTAAAATTAATTCATTTTAATTAATTTAATCAGTTATTTTCTTTTCTGTGTAAAGCTATGGCTTTTTCAATGAAGTAATGATCTTCGATATATAATGGAGGAGGGGACTTATCCAGTATTGGTCCCATAGGTTTTCATGTTCAGTCTTCCAGGTGAGACATTGGTCGGACACACCTGGGAGTCTAAAATGCTGATTCAGAGCATTTAAGTCAAGTGGACCAAATTTCAGCAAGGTCCAGTTCTGCAACAACCAAATCCACTACTTATTTTCATGATGCAGGAACTATTAGTAATCCTGGTTATATCCCAGGGCTACTAACAAGGTCTGAAACACTGCACCTAGTATACCAGGTGTTAACCAGTGTAAGCAGCTGTCAAAGTGTAGTGTCCATATCATACATATGAATGGCAGACCCTTTGTGTTCCCAGCATTTCTACGTGATAGATCACTCTCTTCATATAATGAGTACTGCTACTTGCTTATTGGTGAAAATAATGTTCAATTCTGAGAGAAAAGTTCCAGCAATTCCCCATCTCTTTTGTCATGTAATGAGTGATGTCTTTTGAGCTTATGAAGATAAATTAAAAGCTAAAATATGAAGGTAAAAAATTAAAAGATTCAGTATTCCTTACATTTTGAAAGTACAGCTGTAAAACAATTTTCATAGGCCAGTACTTGATAGTTTACTGGACTAAACCCGTTGATTTGTTCATGAACCCTTGAAGAGGCACCTGAATCAGCTTGTTTATAATTTTGCTGCCCCTACTCTGCCAACTGGTGATTGAAGGTGTGGGGAGTCTGTGTAGTATGCATGTGGAAGGCACTGTTGAGGTGATTATGTAAAGGAGCTGCGTATAGTCTTACAAAACATCATTAATAATTAAACTCATAGATCAAGCTTATTTGTGAAAAGATCTTAACCTCTCAAAATCTTTTTCATTCATTTGACATTTATACATGGTCTCAATTCCAATCTAAATGAGTTTTATTTCCATGTACAATTTATCCGGCTGCACTTCTTTTTACTGAACAGAATCTCAATTATTAGTTGTCTCAACCACTACTTATCTCAGTTACCCTTATTATTCTCTGTATGATTCCTTTCTCTTCAGAGATGATACTACTCGTGTGTATGTCCTCTTCATATTCATAACATTATTAAAGATACCTTTAAGCCTATGGAGATGAAAAAGAGTTCCTAATTGGAATCTTCTGTTTTTGATTTCCATAGGCTCTTAAAATCACTTTACTCCATCTATCACGCATTCATCTGTTGTCCTTCCAACTCTACTAATCAGTCACTCAGAACTCTGGCATATTTTCTTTGAAACTCAACTTTCTTTTAATTTTCCTTGATGATTTTAATGTTCACAACTCCAGCTTGCATCAATTTTCTACTTATACAGATCCCACTGGTCAAGATGCTGAGGCTTGTACATTTATTTAGAATAGCAATCCTAACCACACTTCCAACATCCTCTATCTTTTATTCTGTTCTAATTTCTGTTCTTTCTATTCCTCTTTTCTTAGGTTGGATTACTGTTTTAAATCTTCTGATCCTAATATTTGCTCAGTTGTGTCAGTGAAATTATTCTTTATGGAAGATCCTTTATTTTGCATTCCACTCTAAAATCTTGTTCTTTATCTAAACCTTTGTTTTCCCATGAATGTTCTGAGGCTGACCAAGATAAGAATGTAAGGTATTGCATTTGGCTTGTGTCCAAATATACAGCTTCCTTTTCTGCCTTCACTAAAGCCTGCAACAGTTTAGCATTAGCATTAGCATTAGTAGAGGCATATGATGCAAGAAAGCAAGCTTATTCAGCATCAGCCAAAAAAAAAAAAAAAAAAAAAAAAACACACACCACTCCCATTTCACCCCTCCGTTCGTTCGAAATACCTGTCCAGTTGAGCTTTAAATTTGTTTAGGCTATCAACTTCAACAACAAGTGATGGAAGTCGGTTCCACCAACCAACCACCCGCTGGCCAAAGGCAAATTTCCGCACATCTATCCGACATCCGTCCTTCCTCAATTTGAATTTATGCCCTCTGAGGTGATTATTCTCAGCAAGATGAAGAATCCCATTGGCATTGAGCATGCTCAACCCATTCAAAGCCTTATACACCTCTATCAGATCACCTCGCCGGTGCCTAGTCTCCAGACTCTGTAATTTGCAAAACTTAAGCCTTTCTTCGTAAGAGTAACCCTTTGTTCCATTCACTAATCTTGTTGCCCTTCTCTGTACCCGTTCCAGCAGCTCTACATCCTTCTTGAAATGAGGCCTCCAGACCTGTATACAGTACTCAAGATGTGGCCTAACCATTGCCTTATACAAGGGAATAATCACCTCCTTATCCCTGCTAGAAAAATTCCTGTATATCATTGACAAGACACCATGAGCTACTCTTGCAGCTCGTCTGCACTGCTCAGAGAACTTCATATCTGCCTGCACAATTACCCCCAGGTCCTTTTCATTCTCCACCACTGTCAGTATAGTACCGCAGAGTTGATACGTTGCTCTGGGGTTACTGTTTCCCATATGTAGTACTTTACATTTGTCAATGTTAAACTTCATTTGCCACCTCTCAGCCCATCTGTTCAACCTTTCCAGATCCTGTTGCAGCAGCATAGCGTCAGTAGTGTCCTTAACAACCCTGCCAACCTTTGTATCATCTGCAAACTTGGACATTAAACTTGATATCCCATCATCAATATCATTCATAAACACCGAAAACAACAACGGACCCAACACTGAACCCTGAGGGACTCCACTAATAACATTAGTCCACGTTGAGCAGTGTCCATTGATTACCACTCTCTGTCTTCTGCCACTCAACCATCCCCTTATCCATAGCAGCAATTTGCCTCCAATGCCACACTGCTCCAATTTGTGCAGCAGTCTTCCATGTGCAACAGTATCAAAAGCCTTTCTAAGATCCAAATATATAATATCAAAGTTATTCCCTGCATCCAGTTCTTTTGTGACTACATCATAGTATCCAATCAAATTGGTCAGGCAAGACCTGCCCTTAACAAAACCATGCTGCGTCTGAGCTATAACTGAATTCTTGTCTAGATGATCCTGCAGTGCTTCTTTAACCAGTGCCTCCATTAATTTACCCGGAACAGAAGTTAAACTAACAGGTCTATAATTACTTGTGTCAGCCTTTGATCCTCCTTTGTGAATTGGGGTTACATTTGCACATCTCCAGTCTATGGGTACCTCCCCTGAGTCCAAAGAAGCTCTCATAATTATGGCTAGGGGTTTGCTTACTTCCTTTGCTGCCTCCTTTAATATAACTGGATAGATCCCATCCACCCCAGGTGCCTTTTTTATGTTTATCCTCAACAATCTCTCCTCCACTTTCCTCTCAGTTATTACAAAATCATCCAGCTCCCTGCCAATGTTTACTTTACCTAGATCATTCTCCTTCCTGAATAACTCCTCATGCGTGAATGTAGATGCAAAATACTCGTTTAGATTGTTAGCCACCTGAGCAGGATCCTCAACTGTTGAACCATCAATATCCAGTGGACCAATCTGATTCATCCCTTTCCTTCTTGAGTTTAAATATGTAAAGAACTCTTTTCTGTTTTTCTTTGCATCCTTTGCCAAGGATTTTTCGTAGTCTGCCTTTGCCTGCCTAATCTCCTTTGTGACTTGGTTACAGACCAACTTATATCTATCATAGGCTTCCATGTCACCCATTAATTTGTATGTATCCCATGCATCTTTCTTCTCTGCCACATGTCTCATTAGTTCATCTGACAACCATTTAGGCCTAAACCTTGAACAATATTTCTTAGTTGGTATGTAAAGCCTGGTAGCCTCCAAGATTAGTTCCTTGAATGCTTCCCATTTTGAGTTTGCTGTTGGTAACATCGTCAGTTGGTCCCACTGTATAGAATTTAAATACTGTCTCAGACCATCATAGTTGCCTTTACGAAAACAAAAACCCTTCCCTCTACCTCTGATGGTAGTTACCTCCTTGAGTAAATCCCACTTCAACACACTGTGATCACTGCCACCTAGTGGTTCATTTATCTGCAGATTCTTAATGCATGAAGAATCACTACTGATAATCAGATCAAGAGTATTACTCCCTCTTGTTGCCTCACGAACATGCTGATGTAGAAAACAATCATCCAATAAATCCACAAAAGCCTTGCTAGTGTGCGAGTGACCAACCCACAAATTCCAGTCAATATCTGGGAAATTAAAATCCCCCATTATAAGACTCTCTGATTTACTGGCCCACTCTATTTCCCTGTACAATATCTTATTATACTCATCAGAGTCATTAGGCCTATAAATTGTTGTAGATTGTTAATTGATCCAAACTTGATTTTGAGCTGGCTAAGGGTACAAAACTTGTTTTTTGTGTTTTTTTGGCGAAATGGTAGTTAAGCTTTTGGTTTCTTGCTGAAGCTGTTGGCCAAAACTTCTGTTCATCTATACTCCCATCCAGTGGTATAGGAACGCCTTGGCATTGAGGCAGGTGCCAAGGGCGCCGACGGAGAAGGGTGCCACTGACAGGCTACATCAGTACAGTGCCAAGCTATTTCGACACCCAAGGCTAGCTGACGAAATGGCGCTCCTCGAATCGAATCAAGATGAGAGCACAAGGAGGATGAAAATTAATTTTCATGTGGCAATTCAAGCCTGCATACACCTTACATCTGAGTACTTACTGCATAGCATCATAGATCTATTTGCTGTCCAGAATGTAACTTTGAAGGGACCAATCAGGCGATCTCTTCATCAGCACATGCTCGAATGCATAGTAGTTCGCAATTCACATTGTGTACAAACTGAATAAGTTATAAGTTAGTGTTTTTGTAATTGTTGTATAAACAGATAATCGTGGATATTGTGATTTATAATTTAAATAAAACAATAAAGGCCAAATTAATTTTAGACATGCCACCAAAGAAAAAACGTGGACATCAGTACCGTAAAAAGACTGCATAAAGAGGAAATTAGAAAAAAAAAACATTCCGCTAGTTTACAAAACTGGCTTACAATAAGCTACTCCAAACCTGAAAGTGACAAAGAAAACGAACGTGATTCGAATGAAGATGAAACAAATGATGATGCCACTGAAATGGAAGTCCAAGAAAAAGCTCAAACAGTTGAAGTTATTTTAAAAGAATTAGAAAGTGTGGACAATAACCATAACCAACAACAGTTGGCAGAAAAAAATGATGGCAGCAATAATATTAACATGGAACGTGTAAGTCGGAATTTTAATGATCCGACCACGTGGAACCTTAATACCCACAAAAACAGATCTCTTATGGTGCAACACAGTCCCAAACATATAGTCTTAAATATGTATCCTGCCACTAATGGCCGATGTTTCAATAATTCGTGGAAATACAAAAATGAAGGTATTGAAAAAAAAAAAAAAAAAAAAAAACAGAGAGTAAATGGTTATTTTTTTGCAAAAACAAAGATGCAATATATTGTTTTCCGTGCCTCTTATTTGTATCTGGCACAAATAATGTTCCATTTTACAGCTCAGATGGATTTAAGGATTGGAAACATCTAAATACAAATGTTCTTTTTCACGAGAATTCATTACAACAACATAAACAATTTCACAAATTGGAAATTATTAGAAAAGGGTCTTCAAAAAGGTGGACTAATTGACGACGCTGCACAAACAGCACTAAGAAGCAAAATTTCGAAATGGTGTCATATATTGAAAATAATATTGAAATGTATATTGTTCTGTGCTGAAAATAATTTGGCATTTTGTGGACATGCTAGCAATATCAATACCGAAGAAAAAAAATTGTGGTGTATTTTTAAACTTGATAAAATTTTTCAGCCAATTTGACTTTGGTATGAAAATGTTTTGGAATTGCATATTAAACGCCACACTAATTATTTATCTCCAGAAATTCAGAATGAATTTATTAATTTGTTAGCAACAAAAGTATGAAGTGAAATAACTTAAAAATAACTAAATGCAACAAGGCATAATATGTTAAGAGTAAGAGTTTTATATCTATATAATATCGGTATGGATACACCACAGATAACTCATAAGAAAAAACTATAGTAGGAGGAAATGATGCCTCCCACTATAGTGGGAGGCATCATTTCCTCTGTATCCCATGTTGTACTCAATGATAGGCCAATAGCTTTGAAATGGCGTCGTTTCAGTTCCACGAAACAACAGATGACCACTTTTCGAGATAAAGGAAAACCACTCTCTTTTAAATGGCCGATGTTTCAATAATTCGTGGAAATACAAAAATGAAGGTATTGAAAAAAAAAAAAAAAAAAAAACAGAGAGTAAATGGTTATTTTTTTGCAAAAACAAAGATGCAATATATTGTTTTCCGTGCCTCTTATTTGTATCTGGCACAAATAATGTTCCATTTTACAGCTCAGATGGATTTAAGGATTGGAAACATCTAAACATGTCCGAATGTTTAATGCACCTTGGTCTATCCACTGGCTATGGATACACAGAAAGTAATTGACCAGTTCGACTTCTTGGTATGTGGGACAGGTAGACGGATAGAATTTACGGGTCCCACTGAGTTGCAGATAGTAATCTCTTTATCTTTTGATTCGAGCGTAACAACAGCACTGGCTTGTAACCATGAAGGGTATCGTGTGCCTATTGTATGCAATAATGAGTTCTTCTAAAGGGGGTGGAGTGTACTGTGTACTGTATAAAATGCATATATTTGTCAACCGTAAACTGGAAAAAGATGTCACAGGTAGCTATTGACTCGTGGAAAGGTCCCTGTTGCATAAATTACAGGCAGACGAAGAAAAAACAGACGAAAAATGAAAATAACTCAGGATCAACCCCAATGGATCTTTTAAGTCTTTTCGACGGTGAATCTCAGTGTTTCACCTCATCATCAAATGGCACTCAACAGAGTGGGCCATCCGAGGACATACCTCATGACGTGGTATCAGAGCAGAACGAAAAAATAAAAAAATTCGGTAAAGAATAAAATTCTATTTAGCGAATTCTAAAAAAAATCGGTAAAAAGAAAACATTTATCTCTAAATAGAAAAATTTGCTATAAAGAAGTTTGTTAAACAGAGGTCCGACTGTACTTATTATTTATTATGATTTAACCAATTATTGAAAAAAGGTGCGTAGCCACGAATTTGCCAAGGGCACTGAAAACCTAGTTGGGCCTCTGCTCCCATCTCTCTTACAACTTAATGGTTCTGACTTACTAGCATCCTACTGTTTATTTAGCAGTCCTGGTAATTAATTCCACTATACTCAATGCACACCACTTAATGACTCATATGGTTTTCTGACAGAAGTATGTTAGAAGAATTCTGAAGTCTCAATTCCAAGAAAGTTCCAGGAATTTCTTCAGTTACTCTCAAGACCTATACCCTTGTTATGTTGTCTTTTCCGCACTTTCGTATTTCCAAGCAGAAGGTGTTTGTCTTCTGCTTGGAATTTTGTTTGCCATTTTCTAAAAAAACAGAGTGATAAATCCCTCCCATTCATTTATTGCACGTCCCATTGCACTTTCTTTCTAAACAAATGGCAAAACCTATCAACTAATAACTCTTAAACTATCTCAACCTTCCATCTGATGATGATTGTCAACATATATTGTGGCAGTGTTGAGCCACTAGTTATATATTGGCTTTCTCATCTTTGGAAAGATTCAATCGAAAAGTTTGGTTAAACTCAAAGAGTTGCTCCTCATTTCCATGGCTTTTGATTGTGTTTGGCATAAAGGTGTTCTGAACAAACCTGCATCTTATGAACTGTTAGTTTTTCCTCTGACTGTTCACTGGAAGTGATGGTAGATGCCTTTCTAAATTCTCCACTAATGCCAGTATTCTACAAGGTACATTTATTTCTTTTTATTTTTCCTCTTGTATATTACCTCAAAACCCTATTCATAGTTTTGCTATTGATAGCACATTACATTTGATCTTTCAGTATGAGCAGCCTTGTCCTGCACAAATAGCTTCAGCTTCTCAACTATCCATCACCTTTTATTATTATTATTGTTGTTGTTGCTCTTATATTATTTCTCCCTGATTGGGAGGGGTCCACTGGGGTATCTGTGACGGGTACTGCTACCAAGTACACAGGGTGGTTGTTGTTATGCCTGATGTTACTGTTGGTCGAGGAACTCTCTGACAATCCTACAGGTGTTCAGGATTGCGACTTTCTGGAGTTCCTTGTAGTTATTCGCTGAGAGACCTATTGCTGCTAGGCTGTTATGTAGGGTCTTTGGCACCATACACCATACCTGTGGTTGACACGATGATCAGGATGGTCGTTACTTGTTGCATATGCCACATCTCTTTGATCTCCTGTCTTAGGTTCGTGTCCTTCCTGATTTTTTCCCCATGGGATTTCTGCAGGTTGCCAATGTTGGGTAACGCTATGTCAATCAGATATGTAGCCTTTTCCTTCTTGTCCACAAGTGTTACATCCAGTCTATTCTGCGGGATTGTCCTATCCGTTATTATGGCGTGGTCCGTACAGCTTGTGGGTTTGGGTCTCTAGTACTGCCTGGGGTTCATACTTGTAGTATGGTACATTTTCTTCGATCAACTGGTATTTCCTTGCTAGCTTCTGATGTATTATCCTGGCTACCTGGTCGTGTCTATTAGTGTACTCAGTCTGGATGATCACCTTGCATCCTGCGGTGATGTGTTGGATCATTTCTGAGGCCAGGTGGCATCATCGACATGTGTCATCTAACACTCCGGGCTCCTTTGCGATCTATTTTCTATAGTTCCTGGTTTTGATTATCTGGTCTTGGATGGCGAGCATGAATCCTTCAGTCTCGGGGTAGAGCGTCCCGCTCATGAGCCATGCATTGGAAGCAGTTTTATCTATGTGACCCTGATGGAGATCATTATAGTGTCTGCCCTGGAGTGTCTTCTCTAACCATCTTTCGAGCTTGGTTTGTACTTCCTGGTTGGTGGGGGACTCCTCGCTTAGGTTGAGCGGGTATACCGCTTGTCTATCTTCCTTATGGCCTGGTGAAGTGCTGCTGTGTGTTTCTGGAAGTAATCCTTCAGATTAACTATCGCTGTCTTCTGTTGCTCAATGAGTTCTGTCAGGCTCTCCATGGCAGCTCTCGGGTGGTGATGGTGGCTCTTGGTCATCATTGTCCTTGTCTTTCTCATGATATCCTCCAGCTTGGTGTTAGTCCAATCTATGACTCCAAAGGAGTATGTTAGCACTGGGACTACATAGGTGTTTATGGCTTTAACTGGATTCCTCCATTCAGCTTTGCTTTCAGCAGGCTTCTGAGTATCTGATGGTATTTTTTGGTCAGGTAGGCCTTAATTTCCTTGTGCTGTAACTGCTGAGCCTGCATCATCCCCAAGTATGTGTAGGCCTCTCCCTCTGCCATGGCTTCGATCTCTTACTACTCTGCAGCTAGTAGTTTCGGTTGACTAATTTTCACTGATGCCATCCATGGGTCTTGCATTTTTATAGAACAAATTCCATCCTAATATCCTTGCTGAATTCTTCGGTGATCTGGAGTAGTTGCTGAAAGTGCTTCTTGGTTTCCACGTAGAGCTTGATATCATCCCTATACATCAAGTGGGTGAGGGTGTACAGGTTCTTCCTTCCTTCTTTGAGGTTATATCCGTACTTGCTACTGTTGAGCATGGTAGATATTGGGTTAAGTGCTAGACAGAACCACAGTGGGCTCAGGGCATCTCCCTGAAAGATTCCTCTCCTGATGGGGATTGGCCTGATTGTGATGTTTTCACCTTAATGGTGGTACTCCATTTCGCCATCGTTTCTCCTAGGAAGTTTGTCACTATAAGATTGCCTTTGTAGATTTTCAGTGCCTCTATTAGCCAGCTATGAGGCACAGAGTCAAAGGCCTTGCGGTTATTGATGTAGGCTGTATACATGTTGAGGCAATTGTATGCTTGCTCCATAACCGCAGCATCTATGGTTAATTGCTCCTTGCATCATTTGCTCAGCCGCTTGCATCCTTTCTGCTGTTCGGCCATTATACTCTGGCTCTCCAAGTGGTCTGTTATCTTCTGGTTATGCAGCTGGTCAGGATCTTGTACATTGTTGGGAGGCAGTTGATTGGCCTATATTTGGCGGGTTTCTTGTATCTTTGTCTTTAGGCTTCAGATATGTGATTCCTTGAGTGAGAAACTTTAGGATTGTCTCTGGGTGCCTTATCATTTGGGTGAACTGCTCTGCCAGGTGCTTATGTGTACAAGTGAGCTTCTTGTTCCAGTAGTTGTGGACGTTACCTATTCCTGGAGTTTGCCAGTTGTGAGAGTTCTTGATCATCTGTTTTAATTCTTCTTCCCAAATCTCTCCTCCTCTCATTTCTTGTACGTCCTTGGTTTTCTTGCATTCTAGTTTTATCCAGGTGACTCGGCTGTTACGTTTTACTTCCCTGCTCCATGTTCCCCCAGAAATTCTCAGTTGTCTTCTTCTTCTTGGGTGATCCATTCCCTTGTTTCCCGTCTTCTCTGAGATTCCTGTAGAAACCTCTCTGGTCCTCATTGAAGATTCGGTTGGTTATTTTCCTTTTGGAGCTCTCTTTGTATCAGCGTAGTCTCTTACTGAGTGCAAGGAGGTTCTGCTTCAATGTGTCCAAGTACTCTCCTATTCTCTGATTTTTTGTCTCATGTTTGCTGGGAATGCTGTCTCTCTTGAGGATGCTTTTCACATTTCCAATTAATTTCTTACTCCTATTGCCCCGTTGGTACTGGGTCAGTTGGCCTACCTTGACTCTTAATTCTTCTATCTTCTGCTGCTGATCTCTCGCTTCTCTTCCATTAATCCTTGTGGCTGCTACCACAGCACAATACATGGCTATGTGGATGGCCTCCAGTGTTGCACCATTGCTGTTGAGGTAATGCGATATTATGTGCCGATTCAGGTGGTCTGTGACTCTTCACAGACAACCAAGGTTCTATTCAGCTTCTGCTTCGGTATCATGTGAGTCTTTGTGGGGTTCATTCCTTCGAATTCTGTTGGGGCCTTCTTCCACTCGTCCTCTGTTCTGGATATCATGACCTCGTCTATTTCCACTTCAGCTGCTGCGGGTTGTATTTCCTCTTGCTCTTCTGCCTCTGGTTCAGCAGTGTTATGTTCTTCCTCCTCTGGTTCCATATTCATTATCCTTTGTAGTTGATCGCTCATGTTCTGCTTGATTTTTTCCAAGATTGCAGGGGCTATTAGGTTCTTCATGATGATGGTCTTTCTCTGGTCCGCTATTCGCTGTTCGGTGACCCGAATATCCAGGAATCATTCCAGCCACTTGGTATGTAGTCTCGCCCTGTAAGTTGTCATATCAGTCTCCAGCTTTGTTATTTCGTAGTATGGTTTCATGATGTTCGTATTCATTTCGATGCTCCACTTCATGTATTGGCGTTTTCTCCCTTCCTGGGTGGTCACTAGCGCAGTTGCGCAGGAAGCACTTCCAGTTAGTGGGGCTGGATAGTCTTGCCCTTTTCTTGTGGTAGCCATACGGGGGACAGCGCCACTCACTCCACTGTCTTCCTCAACAGCTGGTCATTAATCTGGAATGGTTATCCAGGAAATAAACTCTACCAAATAAAACCGGAACCAAAGCTGTGGCCCTCCAGCTTCCAGAAAAGCAGACGAGAAGAAACAATTTTAGGAAGGCTCAGGATTGGGCATACTCATCTCACTCACCTGTATCTGTTAACTAATGACAGCGCGCCACAATGTACATCATGTCAAGTACAACTGACCATTCGCCATTTGTTAGTGGACTGTCCCCACTTTCAAAACATCTGCTTAGACACTTTTAAATCTTTACTAATATGCAGACATCAATAAATTTAATGCAGATTCTGGGAGATGATCCTAATAAAAAAGAACTATTTACTTTCCTAAACCGGATAGGAATATATAATAAAATATAGTTATTTCATATTCACCATTAGAAAGACACAATATGGCCCAAGTAGCCTATGTGTCGTTAAACACAACAACGACTGGCTTCCTCGGGAGACCTTCTCTGATTTTTCGAACCGACCCCCTCTGCCTAAGGCCTGAACGCAAGTGCCTTTATCCTGCGCCACACTTGATGCAGTATGATTAATATTTCTCTGCAACCTCATCCATTATTGGAGGTGGACCTGTTTAGCTTCGGCTTATGTCCAGTGGTAGTTCTTGCAAGTGACACCAGATGGCACCACAATCTGCCATAGCCGCCACTCCGACCTTGGGGTAGGTAGATCCCTTGGAGCAACTTTCACGATGTTTATTTTATTAATTTTTTATTACTATTAATTTATTTATTATTATTATTATTCTAATTTATTACTATTATTATTATACCGGTCTCCCAGCATGATGGAGCCACATTTGCTTCCGCCAAGCCGGTACTCAAAGCCGGGTCCATCAGGCTTGTAGTCCAGTGTCGTAACCACTGGGCCATCATGCCCTTATTATTATTACTACTACTACTACTAGCCATATAGTGCAAGGAAACCTGAGGCTTATGCTGCACCAGCTAAAAAAACATTTCCAAGTTACCCAGATAGAGAGAGAGAGAGAGAGAGAGAGCAGTACAAGGGAATCACCAAGAAAGAGAAGAATGATGATAACCAGCTCAGGACACTGGGTGCCAAGCCCATACTCACCAGATGTGAGCCCCTGTTTTCCTTAAATACTGACCTCCAGGGTGTGCCAAGCCCATACTCACCAGATGTGAGCCCCTGTTTTCCTTAAATACTGACCTCCAGGCAACTAATTGTCCTATGTGGCGAATAAAATTTTATTTACTTTAGTAAGTTACCTCAATAGAGATGTGTAATGTAACTTTAGATTGCATATCCTTATTATGGATTCGCTTCACATTTGGCACGAGCATGCCACAAATATTGCTTCCACTGTTTGTTTTTTTTTTTTTTTGGGTGTTACTTTTCTTCTAAATAACAACTAACTCCATATGCTAATTTTTGCAAGTTTATAATTTATAGCTTCTGATAGAAAATTTTTCCTGAAGTTTTGTTGTTAAGTCAAATATATATCAAAGAAATATTTTGATTTTGTAATAATACAGTTTTCAAAACACAATGCATTATGAATGACATGCATATTTTTTATAATGTGCAAAAGGTTCAGTTTGATAGAAGTTTTTTAAATAGAAATTTTTTTTCTATTTTTTTCTCTTGCAATAGAAATGTTTTCTTGAATTGTTCAAATGCATGTATAGGAAAGGTGCTGTGACAGAATTTCTTTTTAAAAAATAGTTCTATGTGAGTGATGTGACCTTATTTTTTTTTATCCAGTGCACAATGTAGTGTTTCTTTTTGAAACCAGTTTTTGAAATTTTTAATGGGTTGCCAGTGGACTTTAAATTTTACTGCATTTTACAGTAACTCCAATCATATCCCCCTTCCCCCGGCTGGAATAAAGCAATTTGCTTGTATCCATTTAATGAATCAATTACTTCTAGATATGTTGAATAATATGGTGATGTAAATTTGTTAATTCTTATGCTTCCATTTTGGAAGTATATGACCAAAGTGCATTAATCAGAAGGATGTATTTTAAAATTTGATTTTTTGTAGGCAGCTGAATTTTCAATGTATTAGTATTAGTAAATATTATTGAAGGTAAATAAGTGAGGGATAAATGGCACAGTAGCACAAATTTTATTAATTGGCAGTGCATCTTTTTCAAATTTGAAATTCTTTGTGGACAAGTTTCCAGTACTTCTCAATATCACTGGCAATAAGGAAATAGATGAAGCAGCAGCAGTTTTACAGGATCAGTCATGTCAATTTCAATGTCAGTCCCTACCAGATTCTATTATGAAAGAAGAAAGAATTATTTATTATTATTATTATTATCTATATGGTGCAAGGAAGCCTGGGGCTTATGTTGCACCAGCAAAAAAAAAAAAAAAAAAAAAAAAAAAAATTCTTGAGCCACCCTGTGAGAGAGAGAGAGAGAGAGAGAGAGAGAGAGAGAGAGAGAGAAACAAAAGGGAATCACCAAGAAAGAGAAGAATGATGATATCCAGGACCCTGGGTGTGCCATGCCCATACTCAATTGATATACAGTGGTCCTCAGTTGGGGAACTGAAAAGTGCACAAAGAAGCTAGAAATATAACAAATTATCCCAAGTCATGCTTGGCATTTTAACAATCCCTCATAAGGCTGCTGAGCATGAGCAGATATTCAGTTGAAATCTTATGAAAATTTGGAAATGTACTTGATAGCCAAATACTGACAGCAAAATCATTGTTAAACAAACTTTGACTCAACAGTTCTGAAGAGGGCAAAGTTATCTACAGTAGTGTCTTTCTTGAAGTAGTCATAATCAGTTGGTGTCTAACAGATAATCCAAACAGAAATATACAGACAGAAAAATCCAAATATGCCAGTTTTTATGAGCATTTTGTACTGATGAACTATTCTACTGATGTACTGAAGAACTATTGTACAGATGAACTATTGCTGTATATTAATATAAAATGTATATGTTTTGAGTGAAATTTAATTTCAAATTCAAACCCTACTTTTTAGATATCTCCCACTCTCCTCCTACTTTTTCCAAAAGAATATGATTTGTTCCAAAAGAGTCTGATTTACTTGCAGTTTTCTAATCTGCAGCTTTTTGAAAGTCAGTTCACAGCTATGTGAATGATATTCATATATGCACAGTTTTAGTTTGATTTCGAAGTATGAGAGCACAAATTCAACTATGCCCTAACTATCATCTGCCACTGTGTGTGTGTATGTGTGCGCGTGCGTGTGTGCGTATGTATGTGCACGCACGTGCATGTGTTACCGTATAGAAAAGCTGTTAATTCCTAAATTTGATATTCCTATAAATGTGTATATGCCACCAGCTAGTAATGAAGGTATAATTGATACTACTGTGTTGGACCGTGATAAGTAATTACAAGAATTTGTGCTTATTAAAAAAGCCAAAAATGGGTTAATCACTTTTTTGTATATACATACTAACATAATGTATATATGGATATAAAAGCATATAAAACTAATTACTGTCTTTACAGATTGATAGGTACTTTGACAGGGACCAACCCTTATCAATGCATAAATAAAAAGTAACTATGAAAGCTCAAAAAGTAGCTTATGATGAGGTAGCATTTTAGATAATAAAGTTAGAAAAAAATTTTTAGTGTTTTGATAAACATTGAGGGGGTTAATTTTGCTGTAATATGGAAAGAAGAGATGTTTCTCATCTACTCATCAGTTTCTCATCTACCTTCCTTTCTTTCTATTATTATAATCATTTAACTCCCTGTATAGTCTTAGTATTAGAAAGACTTCTACTAACCTTGTCTCTTTGTATGTGAACATAGATACAAATTATTTCTTCAGTTTATCAATCTGTACAGGATCATTAACAGTTATGCATTTCATGTCCAATAGTCCAATGTGATTCATCCCTTTCCTTCTACAGCTAACATAGCTAAAAATGTTAACTGTAGCTAAAATACACAAACTTATCAGCAAAAATATATTTATCAACAAAACTTATACACAAAAATTAATTTTCTTTGCATTTTTAGCCAAAGACAGCTTTAATTATCCTGTCTAACCCCCTGAGTAACTTGATTGCAGGCTAGTTTTGACTACTATAGAACTTTATATCCTCTAACAATATATAATCATCCCATGCATTTTCTTTTCTGTCACTAAACTCATCAGTTCATCTGACATCCATTTTGGTCTAATGATTGAACAATCTTTTAATTGGTGTAAAACACTTAGTGGTGTCTATGATTACCTCTCTGACTTCCCATTTGACTTTTACACTTTTTAATAACATTAATTTCCTTATTGAATTAACTTATTGAAAAAGACTAACACGGTGTTCACTGCCACCAAAGGATTTACTTGATGATTCTTAATACATGATAATTTACTTAATGGTAAAATTTGTTTACATGGAACTATCTTATTTAAGTGATTTATGTTACTAAACAATTTGCTCTTCCATTTATATAGATACTTAATGATGCAGAAATGCTGGCAGACGGATCCTAAAGATCGTCCAAACTTTGGTGATTTAGCTGATCTCCTAGGAGCTTTGCTTGAGAATGGAGTGAAGCAGGTTGTGTATTTTAATTTTTAATTCTAAACTATTTGAGTAAGTAGTTTAGACCAGTGCTTGGGTTGGAAAATAATATTGGTATTAGTATTGTTAATGCAAGGAAGCAAAGGCTTGCTGGAACTAAGCTATGTTTTTTGTTACCAGATATTTGATAGCAGAAAGACAGATTAAATAAGGCTGTGCTGGACAGGCATTTGAAACGAATGGAGAGGTGAAATGGGAGGGTTTTTTTTTTTTTTTTTTTTTTTGGTTGATGCTGCATAAGCTTGCTTTCTTGTATTGTATGCCTCTACTAATATTAATGCTAAATATATATTTTTAAAAATTTTATCAAATATATATAAACAGTATAAACTTATTTACACTGGTTTTGGCATTCAGGTACCATGATTAATTACATTATCATGTAATTAATCATGGTACTTTGTGATGACTAACAACTGAAATGCTTTGGTTTTAATTTTAGAAAGTAAACTTATCAGCCAGAATGGCACTCTGGCCCAATTTAAGCGGTGGTTTAGGCTATTCACTTTCATTGATTGTTTATGCTACATACTGAAACACATACACTGAAAGTAAGTACGTGTGCGTGTGCGTGTGTGTGTGTGTGTGTGTGTGTGTGTGTGTGTGTGTGTGTGTGTGTGTGTGTGTGTGTGTGTGTGTGTGTGTGTGTGTGTGTGTGTTCCTTGAATTCCAATATTCATGGATAAAGATGTTCAAATGAATTAATAAAATAAATAAGAAATATGTAAGTATTGTAAATAATAATAGAATGTAGTAATTTTAGGAGTATTGTAAAAAAATAAGTGAATTTGAGCATCCCGTGAGGTCAACTAATGCTTATATTATGGACCTAACTGAGTTGTCATCTGGAAATAAGGGATAAATAATTTCATTATGGTGAATATAACATGTACAGCAGAAATAGGGAGGATTGGGGGAGAGGGCTGAGCTTCTTAACAAAATCTTCTACAAGGCAACCAGATCATTTCCATGATTCTGTTAACTGTACAAATAAGTTTAGTCTGGGTGTGAGGTCATCAAGGATAAAGGAAAGGTGATAACGGGGATATATTAAAGCCAAATTTTATTCATATCGCTTACACAGATAAAGATCTTTGTAGCAGTATGAATGGGCAAGCAAGTATGCCTCCTTACGGTGACTTACTTACCTCTTATAGGCTGGTAAGCATGGACTGGAAAGAGATCATGTGGGGTTATATTTACTCTAGTGTGCATGTGTTTGTGTAAATGGGGTACCAGGAATACACTCTGTAATTTCACTGTGATATTTTGGGGGTCAAAGGAAAGGGTAAAGGACAATTTCAAGACCTGGTGAGACACTCAGTCATACGACAGTTATTAGCATATTTGTAACGAAACCACTGATGTGGTAAGGCAAGCAAAATGTGAATGTGAGAAATAGGTACCTTACAAGGTTGAAGCAATGGATTCATAGACAACAACACAAAGTGCTAGAGCAGTTCAATGGGGAGACTTTTCATGGATCTTTTCATTTCATGAATCTGGAGGAAATGCTAAAGAGGAGTTGGCCTGCTATAAAATAACAGATATAGCTATCTCTGAGAAGTATCTGTTGGAACAGATGCTGATACTGATGGTAAGGCCCCAAGAGGAATTTGCATGTGAGTACACTATTTGTAATGTTAATGAGAATATTAGACTTCAGGATTATCCCTTGTACTGGCAAAGCACTAATAATTCCCTATTTCTTAAAGGAAAACTTAGAGTTCACTGGAAACTACAGACTAGTGAGTCTGATTTCCATGATCATGGAGTCATTGGATTTGGATGTGATACAGTTATCACCTTGTTAAGTGCAGAAACTAAAGTATCAGAGCGTGGTTTTATGAAAGGGACATCTTACCTGATTAATATGGTTAATTGCTATGATAAAGTCATAAAAATAGTTTGATGCAAGTAAAGTTTGATGAGATCCAGCCTTCTGATACTTCCTCATATTTTAAATTTATTTATCCTTGTTCTTGTCTCTGCTATCATTGAGAATATACCCCCTTGTTCATTTTTTTATTGATACCTTTCAGGCCTGCAAAGCTCTAGACACATTAAGGGGGGGGGGAGTTATTTCATAATGTGTCCAGAGCTTTTCAATCCAGACCTTCTAAGCCTTTATTCATACGGACTTTGATTAGAACCTCTCTCACCAATCTGGCTGCCTTTCTTTGCATTTGCCCCCTAGAAAAACTAAGTATTTTTTTAAGCTGTGGCCTACAAATATGAATACACTATTCCAAATTTATTTTCACCATCATTTCCTAGCCTCCGCTTTACACTATACGATAAATTTCAGATAATCAAATCAAGGGTATTACTTCCTCTTGTTGCCTCTCTTTCACATGTTGTTGTAGAAAACAGTAATTCAATAAATGCACAAAAGTCTAGCTAGTCTGTGAGGACCAACCTACAAGTTCCTGTCAGTATCTGGAAAGTTAAAATTCCCCCATTATGACTTTTTGATTTACTGACCCACTCAGTTTCTCTATACAGCTCTTCATTGTACTCATCATAGTCATTAGGCTTATAACACATTTTACTCTTCCTACATTTACTCCTCCACCTCTATTTAGCCTTCTAAATGCCTCCATTTAGCCTCCTAAATGGAGGAGGAGAAGGCCATTTATGTGCCTTCTCTAAGGGCATTTGGTGAATGCCCTTAGATTTCATATGGGTCTTAACTAAGAGCATAACCTCTCCCCTCCTCCTATCCTGTATACATTGTATTCTCCATGTTCAAATTCTGTATCTCTTATATCTGCTTGACACCACATCTCTGAAATCCCAACAATGTATGCATTTGATATCTTGACCAGCACTTCAAAATTCATCAAATTTATTTCCTATACTCATAGCATTGTTGTACATGCAAGTATACCTGCACCTGTTCTTATTCTTAGTTACCCTAATTGTTAATGTATTAGTATGTGCATCACTGCCCCAATCTAACAGTTTTCCAATACACCTAACACTGCTTCAATAGCATTGTCAAATATGATCGTACCCTTTCTGTGTAAGTGTATCCCATCCCTGTAGGGGCACCTCCGTAGCCAGGTGGGAAGGAGCAGTAGTGCGTATCACATGCTTCTTGATTAGACCGGGGTTCGAGCCCATCACCACCAAATACGGAAGATGCGGAAAGGTCAGGGAATGACCACCGCATATCCCGGAGCAATATGGCCTTAGTTGCTAATGCTCCTAAAAACCAAAACAACAACAACAACATCCCTGTAGAAGTAGTCTTTCCTGTTAACAAGCACAGACCATGCTGTAAAAAAATTCTACCCCATGAGCCTTTCACAATCTCTCCAGAGCCAAATTGATTGACAAGGCTCTAATCATATACTCCCTACTACTGCGTGCGTGCACGCGTGTGTGTGTGTGTGTGTGTGTGCGCGCGCGCGTGTGCAGTATTGCAGAAACTTTCAAATTTAACCCTCGTAATTTTTTTCAACATTGCCTGTATTTGTTAAGTAAGTCTGCAGATCTCCTACTCTTAATGTCATTAGTGCCAATGTATACAACAGTGTCACTTTTTGTGCCCTTAAAAGATGATATCTGCTCTACAAGATCATCAACTTTTGTCCATTGCAAACATACCCTGGTCCTAGGGCCAGACCAAGGTATTTCTGGGCCCTGTACAGAAATATTTTTTGGCACCCTTTATTAAGGATATATATATATGTATATATTTGTTTTTTCCCTCGTTGTTGTTCTTTTTTTTGATACCCCTTAAAGAATGCCACCCCAGGATAGAGCCCTGCTAGCCTGTACCTTAATCTGGCACTGCCTGGTCCTATTCCACCTGTCCATTTTGCACAATATATTTCATTTCCTTTACAATAGAGTCACTGACAACAACTAACTAGTGGGACCAGTGGATTCTGCTGCGGTTGCTGCTGTGTTGCCTAATAATCAAGTGCATGCTCTGGCATTGATGTGGGAAGCTGAGATCTTGATCCTGCCTCCCAATTTAATTCTTTCAAGAGCATCCACCCTTTTTCTCAAACTGTTATGCAGGCCCATAGCAGTGCCGAGTTGGCACCTAATATTCTCACACTCCTTATATCAAGCACAGAAAAAGACATACCCCTTGGCAATATCATGTCCCATTCCTGATAGCTCTGTAAACATAAAACAAGTCATACTTCTCATATAGGGCCATGATTTGGAGGACAGCTGACCCTTCAGTTTTCCCCAGAGCCATGCCGCTCCCACTGGCTCAAGCCCTTTGCTTTGCTATTCTGGTTTGAGGCATGATTTTTGTTTAAATTCAATAAAATTAAAAATACTGCTCTAAAAAATACATCTAATGCAGTAATAACACTATGCACTGGTTGTGCTATGAAGTTTACATTATTAATTATATATAATTTAAATTTGAATATTCTTATCGATACACCAGTTATGCAGCTATAATATTACCATGCTGCCAAGTTTGCATTATATGTATTAGCTTATACCGTTAAGCGTGAAAGTTATAAATTAATTATAATGTATAATAAAATTATCATGCTAATGCAACCTAAATGATTTGAATTTTAGAGCTACCTATTTACCACAATTAAAAAATTTTGAATTCCCCTATCACTCACTCTATAACTATAACAATAGTGACAGTTTTGAACAATACAAAGGGTCTACATATATTAAGTAGTAACCTATAAACTACAAAATCTCTAGTAAAATTAAAATATAAAATGGGCTGAGAGGTGGCAAATGAAGTTTAACATTGACAAATGTAAAGTACTACATATGGGAAACAACAACCCCAGAGCAACGTATCAACTCTGTGGTACTACACTGACAATGGTAGAGAATGAAAGGGACTTGGGGATGGTTGTGCAGGCAGATATGAAGTTCTCTGAGCAGTGCAGACGGGCTGCAAGAGTAGCTCATGATGTATTGTCAATGATATACAGGAATTTTTCTAGCAGGATAAGGAGGTGATTATTCCCTTGTATAAGGCAATGGTCAGGCCACACCTTAAATACTGTATACAGGTCTGGAGGCCTCATTTCAAAAGGGATGTAGAGCTGCTGGAACGAGTACAGAGAACGGCAACAAGATTAGTGAATGGAACAAAGGGTTGCTCTTACGAAGAAAGGCTTAAGTTTTGTAAATTACAGTGTCTGGAGACTAGACACCGGCGAGGTGATCTGATAGAGGTGTATAAAGCCTTGAATGGTTTGAGCATGCTCAGTGCCGATGGGATTCTTCCTCTTGCTCAGAATAATCACCTGAGAGGCATAAATTCAGATTGGGGAAAGACAGATGTAGGATAGATGTGCGGAAATTTGCCTTTAGCCAGCGGGTAGTTGGTTGGTGGAACAGACTTCCATCCCTTGCTGTGGAAGTTGATAGCCTAAATAAATTTAAGGCTCAGCTGGACAGGTATTTCGAACGAACGGAGGGGTGAAATGGAAGTGGTTCTTTTTTTTTTTTTTTTGGTCGATGCTGCATAAGCTTGCATCATATGCCTCTACTAATGCTAATGCTAATAACAAGCATGACTAGGACTATAAAGCTACTTGTGGAGTACAATTTAATATGACAATTAGATCAATAAAATGGCAAAATTCTTCAAAAACATATCATTCCTTGGAGCTGAAAAGAAATCTCTGGCAAAGAATGACAAGAAAAACTAAGTAAAGACTTCTTTACTTAGTTGTAGAAAGAATCACATTGGCCCACTTCCCAACAATGGTTTAACTCTTGATGATCCTGCCCATGTTTCTGATGAACTGAATAGGTATTTTTCATCTGCATTCATACATAAGGAGCTCTTTGTTGAGTGAAATTACAGAAGTTCATCAGAATCTAACGGAGCTAAATGATTTAATGATAAATGAGAGAAAAGTGGAAGAGGAATTGTTGAAACCCAACATAAAAAAAGATGCCTGTGTGGATGGGGTCTATCCATTTATGTTAAGGGAGGTAAACAAACCCTTGGCCATAATTATAAAAGCATCTTTAGATTCGGGAGGGGTTCTTCTTGACTGGACATGTGCAAATGTATTTCCTATTCACAAAGGGGAATGAAAGGGTGACATGAGTAATTGCAGACCTGTTAGCTTAACTTCTCTTCTGGGTAAGATAATGGAGTCTGTGGTTAAAGAAGTAAAGACAGGAATGAACTTATACCGCAGTCACTGCAATTTGTATAGCAGCCTTTTATGTGGAAGTGTCAAAAGCTTCATTTAAATCTAAGTACAGGCAACCCTCATATAACACAGTACTTCAACAACACAGTTTCACTCTAACATGATTGATAAATTGCAACAATCCTCACACAACATGGTACTTATATAACACGGTTCGAGAATTTTGGTAAACTTCACGTATATATATTCACATATTCACATAATAAGATATTTTTGAGCTTTTGTGCGTGAAAAATCCTGCTATTATGTTGGATGTAATTTTTAATCATTTCCACTCTTTTTGAATCCCTGCTGTTGACTCACTAGTTAAAAAAAATTATTGAGAAATCCCTGTATTTTATTTTTGGGAAATCCCCATGTTATATTCTGTGTTATTGAACTTATGCTTGGTGAACTTGTGGAAAAATTTTAGATTTCAAAGTTTTATTACCGTTGGTTAGTGCACCAGCCCATCCAAAAGATTTAAGTCATCCAAACTTTGAAGTTATGTTTCTACCCAGTTGTACTAGGTTAATACAACTTCTTTCATTCAAATTAGATCAAAGCATTATATCCACCTTTAAAGCTCATTACATTAAAAAATAGTTACAATGGATTTTTACAAAAAATTGATTCCAAATTTATTGAAGTAATAGAGGCATGGAAACATTTTTCAATTGTGGACTGTATCAAAATCATAGCTTTATCACTCAAAGAAGTAAAACCGTCAATGTTAAATGTGTGTGGAAAAATGTATGGCTAGAGTAATTTCATTCAGGAAATATGGTCAAACCAGCAGAAAACAGTATCGATGCGATAGTAGAACTTTCTATGTCAGTAGAAAGGGAAGGTTTTCATGATATAACTACTGAAGCCCCTGTGGGTAGCACAGCTGATAGAATCTCCCTCCTCCCATACTGGGTGGAAAAGACCTGAGTTTGAATCCCATTGTTGATAAGAGGAATTTTTATGGGTCTTTTTCACAACGTGGTTGAGTTAGTTGGGTAGCATGGTTTTTTCCTCCCGAAAACTTGGACTTTTCGTCCAGCAAAACAGAAAATCGACCTCTGGACACACAAAATTTATAGACAATATATGCAGAGCAACATGGCCTTAGTTGCCGATGCTCCTAAAAAAATAAAATAAAATAAGATATGATTACTGAAGATGTTCAAAAATTACTGGTAAAAAAAGAGGTTGGCTGGAGAATCAAATTTGGTGGAAATGGCATCGTAGTTAAACCAAATCAATTCAGAGGATGATAGCGCAGTTAAAAATTCTAAACTTCCAAATTTTACACTAAAAAGCATACAGGAAGGCATAAAGTTAGCCAAGCAATTAGAATCTTAATTTTTTAATACTGATTCTTGAATGAAAGGAGCACAAAGTTCAGAAGGGAACTTCAAAAACGATTAGTTCCATACAATGAAATTCACAAAGAGTTATCGAGCAAAAGCAAACAAAACCAGATTATTGATATTTTTATAAAGCAGAAGATACACGAAACCTAGAATGGTGTATTTTTGTTAGTTTTTGGAACTTAACCCCCCCCCCCCCCCTTGTACTTTTTCTTAGTCCCATATAACATGGTTTCGCACAACACAACATTTTATGGGAACCTAACTAACGTGTTTTATGAGGGTTACCTGTATATGATGTGAAAATTATATTTCACATCCAGAATCTTTGTTACTCCTTCATAATAATTTGATCCAGTAACAAAACTACTATTATTATTAACTGTATTATTATGATGCAGTAACAAAACTACATTATTTTCCCTGGTAGAGAAATCAGGATTACATGTCTACTGATGTCATTTGCACATCTCCAGTCTATAGGGACCTGTGGACCCCAATCCTAGGACACTCCCAAATTATGGCCAAATATTTGCTGTTGTTTTTAACATAATTGGATAGATTCTTTCAGCTGCAGAAACCTTATTTACCTTTAGTTTCAGCAGTTTTTCTTTCACTTTCTTCTGGGTTACACAAAATCATTTAAGTCCCAGTCATTTCCAGACGACATCGCTGGACAGTGCAGTGTCGAGTCAGTTTGGTGTGACATAAGCCATTGGGAGATCAAAATTGAGAGTAGGCGTGTGCTATAGGCCTAATGACACTGATGAGTATAATAAGAAACTGTACAGGGAAATAGAGTGGGCCAGTAAATCAGAAAGTCTTATAATGGGAGATTTTAATTTCCCAGATATTGATTGGAATTTGGGGGCTGGTCACCCACACACTAGCAAGGCTTTTGTGGATTTATTGGATGATTGTTTTCTACATCAGCATGTTCAGGAGGCAACTAGAGGGGGTAATACTCTTGATTTGATTATCAGTAGTGATTGTTCATGCATTAAGAATCTGCAGATAAATGAACCAATAGGTGGCAGTGATCACAGTGTGCTGAAGTGGGATTTACTCAAAGAGGTAACTACCATTAGGGGTAAAGGGAAGGGTTATTGCTTTCGTAAAGGTGACTACGATGGACTGAGGCAATATTTAAATTCTATACAGTGGGACCAACTGATGATATTACCAACAGCAAATTTAAAATGGGAAGCATTCACAGAACTTATCTTGGAAGCTACTAGGCTTTACATACCAACTAAGAAATATTGTTCAAGGTTTAGGCCTAAATGGATGTCAGATGAATTAATGAGACATATGGCAGAGAAGAAAAATGCATGGGATACATACAAATTAACACGTGACACAGAAGCCTATGATAGATACAAATTGATCTGTAACCAAGTTACAAAGGAGGTTAGGCAGGCGAAGGCAGATTACGAGAAATCTTTGGCAAGGGATGCAAAGAAAAACAGCAAAGAGTTCTTTACTTATGTAAACTCTAGAAGGAAGGGGATGAATCAGATTGGTCCACTTGATATCGATGGGTCAACTGTAGCTAACAAACTAAATGAATATTTTGCATCGACATTCACACATGAGGAGTTATTCAGCGAGGGGAATGCCAGAGGTGTATTCAACTCTGGCAGTAAGCTAGAGAATCTTGTAATAACTGAGAGTAAAGTGGAGGAGAAATTGTTGAATATAAACACAAGAAAGGCACCTGGGGTGGATGGGATCTATCCAGTTATATTAAAGGAGTAAATAAATCATACATCTTGAATAAATCATATTTATTCAAGATGTAAGCAAACCCTTAGCCATAATTATGAGAGCTTCCTTGGACTCAGGGGAGGTCCCCCTGGACTGGAGATGTGCAAATGTGACCCCAATTCACAAAGGAGGATCAAGTAATTATAGACCTGTTAGTTTAACTTCTGTTCCCGGAAAATTAATGGAGGCACTGGTTAAAGAAGCACTGCAGGATCATCTAGACAAGACTTCAGCTATAGCTTGGACACAGCATGGTTTTGTTAAGGGGAGGTCTTGCCTGACCAGTTTGATTGGATACTATGATGCAGTCACAAAAGAACTGGATGCAGGGAATAACTTTGATATTATATACTTGGATCTTAGAAAGGCTTTTGATACTGTTGCACATGGAAGACTGCTGCACAAATTGGAGCAGTGTGGCTTTGGAGGCAAATTGCTGCTATGGATAAAGGGGTGGTTGAGGGGAAGAAGACAGAGAATGGTAATCAATGGACACTGCTCATTGTGGAATAATGTTATTAGTGGAGTCCCTCAGGGTTCAGTATTGGGTCCATTGTTGTTTTCTGTATTGTTAAATGATATTGATGATGGTATATCAAGCTTAATGTCCAAGTTTGCAGATGATACGAAGGTTGGCAGGGTTGTCAAGGACAGTAATGACACTATGCTGCTGCAACAGGATCTGGAAAGGTTGAGCAGATGGACTGAGAGGTGGCAAATGAAGTTTAACATTGACAAATGTAAAGTACTACATATGGGAAACAGCAACCCCAGAGCAACGTATCAACTCTGTGGTACTCCACTGACAGTGGTAGAGAATGAAAGGGACCTGGGGGTGGTTGTGCAGGCAGATATGAAGTTCTCTGAACAGTGCAGATGGGCTGCAAGAGTAGCTCATGGTGTATTGTCAATGATATATAGGAATTTTTCTAGCAGGGATAAGGAGGTGATTATTCCCTTGTATAAGGCAATGGTCAGGCCACACGTAGAGGACTGTATACAGGCCTGGAGGCCTCATTTCAAGAAGGATGTAGAGCTGCTGGAACAAGTACTGAGAAGGGCAACAAGATTAGTGAATGGAACAAAGGGGCGCTCTTACGAAGAAAGAAGAAAGGTTTAAGTTTTGCAAATTATAGTGTCTGGAGACTAGGCACCAGCGAGGTGATCTGATAGAGGTGTATAAAGCCTTGAATGATTTGAGCATGCTAAATCTGATGGGATTCTTCCTCTTGCTCAGAATAATCACCTGAGAGGGCATAAATTCAAATTGAGGAAAGACAGATGTAGGATAGACGTGCGGAAACTTGCCTTTAGCCAGTGGGTGATTGGTTGGTGGAACAGACTTCCATCCCTTGTCGTGGAAGTTGATAGCCTAAGTAAGTTTAAGGCTCATCTGGACAGGTATTTCGAACGAACAGAGGGGTGAAATGGAAGTGGTTATTTTTTATTTATTTTTATTTTTTAAAATTTTATTTTATTTTTTTTTTGGCTGATGCTGCATAAGCTTGCTTTCTTGCATCAAATGCCTCTACTAATGCTAATGCTAATAACTTGGTATACTTCTGTTATTCCTTTTCATAAACACTTCTTCGTGCATGAATATAGATGCAAAATATTTATTCAGTTTGTTAGCAACCAGAACAGGCTCATCAACAGTTTTGCCATTCATATCTAGTTGGCCAGTATGGTTCATCCATATCTGCTAGTGTTAATTAATCTAGGCAAAGAATTCTTACTACTTTTCTTTGCATTTATAGCCAAAGACTACTCATAATATGTCATAGCATGCCTAACCACCCTTGGTGACTAGATTGCAGATAAGCATATACTTATTATATTTTTATTATTAGCAGTATTAGTGGAAAATGATACAAGCCTATGCAGTTTTCTTTTTTGGATCAGCCAAAAAAGAAAAAAAAACCTAACGCTTCCCCACTAGTTTATCCCCTCTAACAGCAGTTTATCTTGTTCTTCCTTGAATTTATTCAAACTACCTATTTCTGCAATCTTAATTAGCATCTATTCCAACAATCAACCAACCTCTGACTGAAAGCAAATTTCCACACATTCAACCTGCAAACATCATTCCTCAATTTGAATTTGTGCCCCCCCTCACATGTGTAGAAGGCTGAGAAAGAGGAAGGATTCCATCAGCATTAAACTTACTCAATCCATTCAAGGTCTTAATTACCCCAATCAGATCACCTTGCAGGTGCCTAATCTCCAGATGCTGCAGCTTGCAGAACTGAAGTTGCTCTTTTATGCAGCTGTTGTTCTTCAGGTTGCTGACAAACTAAATAAATATTTTGCATCTACATTCACACAAGAAATTTTTATGGATGAAAAAATCAGAAGTATGGCAAGTTATAACTGGGAGCTAAAGGACTTTTTCATAATAACTGAGAAGAAAGTGGAAGAGAAATTGCTGAAGCTAAAAGTAAATAAGGCACCTAGGTCTGGGATATATACCGTATATAACTATATTAAAAGAAGCAGCAAGCTTTTGGTCATGATTATGAGAGCATTCTTGGAGTCAGGAAAGGTCCTGATTGATTACAGATCTGCAAATGTCTCCCCACTTCACAAGGGGGAAATCAAAGGGTGAAGTTAGTAATTACAGACTTGTAAGTTTGAAATTATTCCAAAGGAAATCATGGAGTGACTGGTTAAAATTGTAATGCACCATCTAAATGGTGAATGCAGTTTCATGGCAATTGCAACATGCATTTGTTAAGGAGGTGGCCCAACAAATACGATTGGATATTATGATCGTAGTAACAGAGAAACTGGATGCAAAGCCAACCGGGCTAGCCGGGTGGGTAGTAAAGTGCCTGCCTGGCAACCCAAAGGTCGTGGGTTCGAATCCCGCCTTGGACTTGGATCAAAGTACAGTAAACCCCCGCTATTTGCGGGGGTTACGTTCCTGAGAAATTCCGCGAATACTGAGTTATGGCTCCCATAGTAATAAAGGGGTTCCATTCCAAAGTATGAAATATATAAGTAAAACTAGTCTAAAATTTTTCTATGTATGTATTATATGTACCTTCATAATATGACTATGTACATAGACAGTACATAGTGGAATTCAATCATAAGGCATCGAAATGAAAATAAGAAACAATTTAATATTAAATGTAATATTTATTAAAATTTCAAACCAATGCCTTTGCTAGCTGAAAAAGTTATCCAGCCTCTGCTATCACCAGTTTCGCTAAAGTGTTGATAAAGGAGTTTTGGCTTTTCACGAATGATAGTGAACTTAACGGAATTTTATTTTGAGTTCAGTCTTCTATCCACAGATTTAAAGCTTTTTCCATTTTTTCTAATTTAACGTCACGAGTTACAGAGCAAATTTTTGAAGCAATTAACGCGTTTTCACGGACACTACGGTGGATTTTTCTTCCGATTTATTGATTGATCGTACCGTTGACTCATTGATTTTATAATGTTTTGCCACTGAGGAGACACTTGCACCATTAGAAATTTTGTCTAATAACTGAATTTTATTCGCTAATGTCATCATTTTTTGATCTTTTCACAATTCCCCTGTTATTTGTAGCGATATTTTTGTAGGGGTTATTGTCCACAATTTGTCCACAATAACGTCACTTTCTTCCGTTTAACACACTCGAAAAAGTCTGTTTTCACTAACACACTGCAAAACGGTATATTTTTCGCTTTTGTAAGCATATCAATTTATAAATTGATATATAAATTGATAAATTTATTCAATTTATAAGCATATAAATTAAAAGCAAACCACGAATTCTTCCATGACAAGCGCATAGCACATACTGAACAAGGATTAGCGAGAAACATCCACGCTCGCGATTTTGTCACCCCTCTCCCCCCCATCCACTGGACGCTGTTTTGACCGGGAAAGATAATTTTAGCCACGCCCATGTTTTTTTTTTTGGCGGAAAATTTTCACGGTAATTTAAAATTCAATTTTTTTAGGTTTCATTTTATATTAAATCAGTGACCGCGAAACCGCGAATAGCGGGGGTTTACTGTACTGCAAAAACCTTGGGAGGTGCACTATGGCCACAGAAGCCGATGCGCCAACAACTACAAAAAAAAAAAAAAACTGGATGCAAAAAATAATTTTGGCATCATATACTTATATTTCAGAAAAGTTCTTCATATCATACTGTTTTGTTTGCACTGTGTGTTTTTATAACATTAGGAGACAGGGTACTGCAATGAATAAAGGGATGGTTGAGTGGGAAAAGACAGATTATAGTTATCACTTGGCACTGCTGTTCTTGGAATAATGTTATTATTGGAGTCTCCCAGATTAAGTGCTGGGCCCACTGTTGCTCTTAATATTTATTAATGATATTATATCAGGTTTAACGTCTAAATGTACTGATGATACAAAAGTTATCAATGACAGTAATCAGGAAATGCTACTGCAAAAAAGATTTAGAAAAATTAGATGGGCTGAGAAGTTGTATTTGAAGTTTACCATTGGCAAATACAAGGAACTGCATGTGGTTAACAATTATTCCTGAATAAAATACCAATTATTTGGTACTACCATCATGGTAGTGGAGAACAAAGATCTGAAAGTAATTGTGGAGTCAGAAATAAAGTTCTTTGAGCAATACAAACAGACTGTTAGGACACCCCATTTTTTTTTTTTGTGAAATGAGGTACAGGAATTTAGTCAACACATGGCTAACTAGGAGATTATCCCATTGTATAAGGCACTGCTTAGGTCACATTTTGAGTACAGTTACTTCCCAACTTACAAAAGGGTTGCACCCTGCAGAACTCTACGTAAGTCGGAATTTCCCTAAATGCTTATGCAGCACTTGCAACTATGCCTGCTGAATTTGATTGAAGCAAAAAAGAAATATTCAACAAATGTGTAAATATAATTATTTATTCAATTTTTTTTAACTCATGTGCAGGGAAAATTACAAAAGTGTACAAAATTTCAAAATTATAAAATTACAAAAAGAGAGAGGCGACAGGCATAATGTCAGCAAGTTTTACCTTTTGAGCATTGTTGCCAGAATTACCGTATTTCCCCATGTATAAGACGCACCTTAATTTTGGGGCCCGAAATTTAAAAAAAAATGTATTACATAAAGTTATTGAACTCAAGTTTTACTCATCATAAAATTCATACAACTCCTCATCGCTTTCAAAACTCCCATCCATTAGCTTGTCCTCATCTGTGTCTGATGACGAATCACTGTCTTCATATATTGTCTCGTCCTCAGTTCCATTTATGGCATTTGAAATGCCACACTTCTTAAATGACTTGACAATGATCTCAATCTTGATATTATCCCAGGATCTTTTCACCCAGGTACAAACTTCTCCTATAGTTGGTTTCTTCACTCTTCCTGCTGGTGTCAAATTGTCCCCAGAAGACTTCATCCATTGGTTCCATGCGTCTCTCATGGCAGCTTTGAAGGGTTTGTTAATGCTGACATCAAGTGGTTGGAGCTGTGATGTCAAGCCTCCAGGTATGATGGCAAGTTTTGTTTTTTGCTCTGCAGCAATCTTTGTGTTTTTTGTTATGTGTGCTCTGAACTGATCAAGCACCAATAGGGCAGGTTTGCGTAATAGCCCACCTGGTCTCCTGCTCCAAACTTTGTCAAACCAGATCTTCATCCCATCCTGATCCATCCAACCCTTGTCATGAACGTGGACAATCACTCCTCGAGGAATGTCTTCTTTTGGCATTGTTTTGCGTTTGAAAATTAGCATAGGAGGCAGCTTGGTTCCGTCGGCACAACGAGCTAGAACAACTGTATAATGGCTCTTTTCATGTCCACTTGTCTTCACAGTTACAGTTTTCACCCCCTTTTTATCAATATTATCTTCTGTTACTTGGAACATCAAATTATAGGGGGACTTCGTCCATATTTGCAATCTGTCCAACTCAAACTGATGTGTCTTCCGACATTGAACGACAAAACAATGAAATTCAAGGATCTTCTGCTCATAGCTTTTAGGCATCTTTTGGGCAAGTCTTGTGTGTGTTTATGCATGCTTAGTCCATTCCGTTTCATGAACCTGAAGCACCAATTGTGTCCTCCTTTGAAATCAGTAACTTCTTTTTCAACAGCAATTCTTCTTGCCTCATGCTGAATCATCTTTGTGGACACAGGAATTCCAATTGCCCTTTGTTCTTCAATCCATATCTTCAATTCCCTCTCTAAATCAGGCCAGTTTGCTGACTTGCCTCTCATGGCCTTCTTCTGCCATGGCGTTTTCAGTAGGGTTTCTTCTTCCCGTAGCCAGTCTCGGATTGTTTTCTCAGTTGGAGGAGGATCAAACTTACGTTCAGCAGCACGATTTCCATTCACTTTTGCAAACTGGATCACTTTTAACTTGAATTCAGCACTGTACAAAAATCTTTTCTGAGCCATTTCTGGGCAGAACGTGGCAAAACGTAACCTGATATACCGGTAACAAGTGACAAACAATGAGCGCAAAGACAACAAGCATGAAAAAATGGGAAATGCAAGTAAAAAAATCTGCAACCACTGTATAAGATACACCCAGTTTTTAGACCCCAAATCTTTCAAAAAAAGGTGCGTCTTATACATGGGGAAATACAGTAACTCTCCAGCTGATAAGCACACCACCGAGGAAGTTGAGGGCTGTGGAGATTAAGAAGGGGTTTTTTCAAACGCATCACAAAATTTCTCTACAGTTGCAGAATCGGCACTGGCGACTTCACCAAATACTTTAATGTCTTGGAAACCAGAGCAATGCTTGAACCAGTTAAACCACCCGTTGCTTGCCATGAACTTGCTTTGGGGTTCACCGTACTTATCTATAATATCTTCATAAATACTTCTTGTTTTTGCTTGGTGAATGGCCATTGGACTCCGGAGCACATGCTTCTGAATCTGATTTTCCATCCATATTATTAATAGCTTTTCCATCTTCGATATAGCACCTGAATGCTGTTTTGTGATGACTGTTGATCTTTTAACATGTTCTTTTATACGTGCACTGTCCCTTAATATAGTTTTGTATTCACTGTTGAAGCAGCAAGACCTGTTTCCGTGCAATAGATGATAAACTTTGTCTTGCTTCATACTTCTTAATTAATCATCTTCATTTCTAGCAGTGCCAGCACTTGCACTTTCCATTGGTCCATTTCTCTTCACCATTGTAATAAGTAAATAAGAATGAAGAAAAAATTCTGAAAATTTATTTATTTTTTTTATATGATTGAAGATTTCAGTGAAGGGAAACTCATTGCACCATAATACCATAACGTAAAAACCCACAGAATTCCAGTTATCGGTATAATCACAAATGCAATAAGATCAAGTTTACTACCCATTTAAAATAGAGTGCACTAATAGCAAAGCCCAATAAACCAGAAAGTACAAATTGTTTTTATTGTTTTATGGTAGTGACCTCCAGATATGTTTTTTAGAAAAATATCAGAAATGCGTTCAAAATTGATTCTTATAACGGAACATATGATAACGATGAAAGTGTAGTGCAATTTCCATTATAAAAATGACCTTTTAGAGAGATAAATAGCTTAGTCATATAGTGAAAATTTCAACTTCCGAGATCTTGGAACAAATTATCAAAAGAAAACCAGTGTGTTATTGGGTTCACATTACGATATTTTCATAATACCTCCATTTATTCCTACGGGATGAAAAATATGTATCCATGATTTTTTTAAGTCTGCACCGGCTGGCAAAAACTTATGTAAAGGCGAATTTCTGTAAACCAGGGAGTGCCTGTACTGCATAGAGGTCTAGAAGCCACATTATAGGAAGGATGTGGATCTGTTAGAATGGGTGCAGAGAAGAGCAATGAGGTGGTAGTCGTAGTAGTAGTAGTAGTGGCATGTGATGCAAGAAGGCAAGTGTATGAGCTTATGCAGCATCAGCCAAAAGAAAAAAAAAAAAATCACACCATTCCCTCCAAATGCTTGTCCAGTTCCTCCTTAAATTTATTCAACCTATCAACTTCCACAACGACAGATGGAAGTTTGTTCCCAATTAACCACCCACTGGCTAAAGGCAAATTTCCGCACATCTATTCTACATCTAACCTTTCTTAATTTGAATTTATGTCCCCTTAGGTTCGTAATCTGAACAAGTGGAAGGATCGCATCAGAATTCAGCGTGCTCAACCCATTCAAGGTCTTATACACCTCAGTCAGATCACCGCGCAGGTGCCTAGTCTCCAGCCACTGCAATTTGCAGAACTTAAGCCTCTCTTGGTAAGAGGATCTCTTCATTCCCCTCACCAATCTTGTTGTCCTTCTCTGTACACGCTCAAGCAAATCTACATCCTTCCTAAAATGAGGCCTCTAGACCTGTACGCAGTACTCAAGGCGTGGCCTGACCATTGCCTTATACAGAGGGACAATCACCTCTTTTTCCCTGCTAGCAAAATTCCTATATATCATTGACAAAATCCCATGACCTGCCCTGGCAGCCTGTCTGCATTGCTCAGAAAACTTCATATCTGACTGCACAATTACTCCCTGGTCTTTTTCATTTTATACCACCTTAAGTGTAGTACCACACATTTGGTATGTTTCTCTGGGGTTAGTTCTACCCATATGCAGTACTTTGCATTTGTCAAGGTTAAACTTCAGTTGCCACTTCTTAGCCCATCTGCCCAAATTATCTAGATCCTGTTGCAGCAGCACACTGCCATTGCTGTCATTAACAACCCTACCAACCTTTGTATCATCTGCAAACTTCGACATTAAGCCTGATATACTTTCATCAATATCACTGATAAATATACAAAACAACAGAGGACCCAACACCGAACCCTGTGGGACTCCACTAATAATATTAGTCCACGAAGAGCAGCACCCATTGATTACCACACTCTGTCTTCTCCCACTCAACCATCCTTTTATCCGTTGTAGCAACTTACCATTAATACCATTCTGCTCCAATTTGTACAATAGTCTTCCATGCGCAACAGTGTCAAAAGCTTTCCTGAAAGATTAGGGAGTAGGGAAAAGGGTACTCTTGCCAAGGACGACTTTTAAGTTCTGCAAATTGCAGCATCACGAAACAATGCTCTGAAGTTGATTTGTTCTTTAGGGATAGAAAAGGGAAAAATATTCAGTTAACTCTTCAGTAGGGAAATATATCAAATAAATCTATGTAAACTGATTAATTAATCATCAATGCATAAGAAACTGAAAGGCAGTGATGGAGTAAAGGTCATGCAAATAAGGTTTTCACTGATTGCAATAAAGGCATACAGCCAATCCCCGACTTACGTAATACTCAACTTACAGAAATTCGACTTTACGTAAGTTTATTCCAGTTGGCAGAAAAAAATTTTAAAAATTGTGGAAACGTATTTTGCATCCCATAGGAATAAATGGAGGTATTGTGAAAATATCGTAATGTGAACCCAATAAAACATTGTTTTTTTTTTTTTTGGTAATTCATTCCAAGACCTTGGAAGTTGAAATTTTCACTATACAGGCTGGCTTTGATTAACGGGATTAATTCGTCCCACGAGCGCATCGTGCAAAATGGAAATGTGTTAATTGAATATAATAATCAATAGGAAAAATTATAATTGGTCCGTGATGATCAGGAATGTCCATAAAGAATTTTAAAAATACCTTTTAAATAACTTTTTAACTGCATACCATGGAAAAGATAATAAAAATTATAGAATTAAATGTTTATTGCACAAAATATATAATGAAGAAACTAACTGTTTGCTACGGAAATATTTGAACACAGTTGTTTGAACAGTTTTGGCTTTTTTTTTTCATCATACAATTTCCGATAGCCGAGAACAAGCTTCTCTAGGCCCTGGTGAAATAACATGCTTCTTTCGATGTTAGGATCAACATCCATTACCTTTTATTTAAGGTTCTCTGTGATACAAAAGATTTCGTCTAGTTCTTTTACTGTTATCTCCTTTGCGATAACATTTTCATCTGGCTTACACTCTTTTTCTTCAGCTTCTTCATGCACACACTGTTCCTCTATTCGAAGGAGATCGTTGCCTCTTAGCTGTTCTGAATGCAAATTCAGTGATTCTCGAACGTTAGCTGTATCCAAGCCTTTGAAACCAAGGTCATTGCCCATATTAGTTATCTTCAATAACCTTTTGAACTGCATCTTTGAAGCCAGTAAAATCATTTGCGCAGTGGGGTAAAAGAAGCTTCCAAACTGCTCTCATATTGCTGGCTATCACTTCTTCCCATGCTGCATGAATGTTTTCAATGGCCACTCGTATGTTATATTTTTTCCAAAATTCTGGTACAGAAATTGCACTGTCTCCTGTTGTAGCTTCAAGTGTCTGTGCAAATGTTCTACAGAGATAGTAAGCATTGAAAGTTGCAATCGTCCCTTGGTCCATGGGTTGCAATAGCAAAGTCGTATTCGCCGTTAAAAAAACAACTTTCACTTTTCATTTAAGTCACCAAGTGCAGAAGCATGTCCAGGTGCATTATCTAAAAGCAACAGAGCTTTAAAAGTAAGATTATTTTTCTTGCAATAGGCTTCAACTGTTGGACAGAAATAAGACGTAAACCAGTCTTCAAATAGGGCTTTGGTCATTCAGGCTTTTTTATTTGAATGTAAAATGACTGGAAGAGTTCGATGGCTGAATCCGTTTGAAGCCCTAGGATTTTGTGTATGGTACACAAACATAGGCTTCAATTTAAAATCACCTTCAGCGTTACCTTCTAATAAAAGTGTTAGTTGATCTTTTGAGACTTTATACCCAGGTTGTGCTGCTTCATTTGCAGCCAAATAAGTTTTAGTTGGCATCTGTTTCCAAAATAAGCCAGTTTCATCTACATTAAATATTTTCCAATCATCGTATTCACCCTCCTGAATGATTTTTTGCAATTCTGCAGGAAATTTGGCTGCATCTTCAGCGCTAGCAGCTTTCCCTGTTACTTTAACATTATGCAGTCCTGTTCGATTTTTGAAACATTCAATCCACCCTGAACTAGAAACAAATGTTTCAGTCTCCCCTTGATATTTTGTTTCTTTGAGCTTAGTAAAAATGTTAATATCTTTGCTCTGAATATTGTCCTTAGATAATGGAATTCTTTTTTTATTGCACTCTTCTATCCAAATTGATATTTCAATCATTATTGGAGTCCTGTTTCTGGTATTTTGTAAAACAAAGAAATTAATGAAACTTTACCTTTCTCTTTATATTCATTCTTACAGCTCAAGATAGTTCGTATGGTAAACTCAGTGTATCCTAGATCTCTTACGATTTTTGCATGGTTTGCACCACTTTCATATTTTTTAAAAACTTCAAGTTTTCAGCTAAAGTAATAACTTTTCATTTTTTTGTATTGCAGTCACGTTTTTTTATCCATATTTATATGGATAAAAAAACGTGATTATTGGGTAGAAAATTATTGGGTAGAAAATTAGAATTTTTAAATACGTCTGCACATGACTTTATTAGCTGGAGACAAACAAGTAACATGTCTACTTCTGATGGTTGATGGAACACGCTGAGGTGGGCAAATGCTTATTTATTGGCCGTCAGACACTTAGCATGCAATTCAAATCTTTTTCAACTGTCAAAAAAAAGATCGCGTTAACTGGAAATTTGCATCGCATAAAGTAAAAAGTGGTATAATTTTTTTAAATCGTGGTAACCGAAAACTGTGTTAATCAAACTCACATTATGCGAAGCCTGGCTGTGTAACTAAGCTATTTATCTCTCTAAAAGGTCATTTTTATAATGGAAATTGCACTACACTTTCATAGTTATCATATGTTCCGTTATAAGAATCAATTTTGAATGCCTTTGTGATATTTTTGTAAAACACATTTCTGGAAGTCACTACCATAAAACAATAAAAAAAATTTGCATTTTCCGGTTTATTCGACTTTTCTGTTAGTGCATCTAATTACGAACGGGTAGTAAACTCGCTCTTATTGCATTTGCAATAATCCCAATAACTGGAATTCTGTATGTTTTTATGTCACGGTATTATGGTGAAATGTGTTCCTCCTTCACTGAAATCTTCAATCATATAAAAAACATAAATAAATTTTCAGAATTTTCTCTTCATTCCTATTTACTTATAATAACAATGATGAAGGGAAAGCATCCAACGGAAAGTGCAAGTGCTGGCAGTGCTAGGAAATGAAATGGAACAAAATTGATTTAGAAATGAAGATGATTAATTAAGAAGTACAAAGTAGGACAAAGTGTGTCATCTATTGTATGGAATTAGGTCTCTACTTCAACAGTGAATACTATTTTAAGGGACACTGTGCGTATAAAAGAACGTGTTAAAGGATCAATACATTTCACACTGGGGCCAGTCCGGCCCAACAGTGATCACAAAACAGCATTCAGGTGCTATATCGAAGATGGAAAATCATTTTTTAGAAACAAGTGCCCCTGATTCTAAAGGCCATTCAAGCAAGAAGTATTTATGAAGATAACGATAAGTACAGCAACCCCAAGTCAAGTTCGTAGCAAGCAACGGGTTTAACAGGTTCAAGCATCACGCTGGTTTCCAAAACATTAAAGTATATGGTGAAGTCGCCAGTGCCGATTCTGCAGCTGCAGAGCAATTTTGTGATGTGTTGGAAAAACTCCTTCTTAATCTCCACAGCCCTCAACTTCCACAGTGGCATGCTTATCAGCTGGAGAGTTAATTCTGGCAACAATGCTCGAAAGGTAAAACTTGCTGACGTTATGCCTGTCACCTCTCTTTTTGTAATTTTATAATTTTGAAATTTTTGTAATTTTATAATTTTTGTAATTTTGTACACTTTTGTAATTTTTCCTGTGCATGAAATAAAAAAAATTTGAATAATTCTATTTACATGTTCGTCGAACATTTCTTTTTTGCTTCTATAAAATTCAGTGCACATAGTTGCCAATGTGGAATTTCCCTAAATGCTTATTTAGGGAAATTCCGACTTGCATAAAATTCAAATTACATAGCATTCCACAGAATGTAACCCTTACGTTAATCGGGGAGTGGCTGTATATATATGCAAGTAGCTGGAAGCCAATCTTCCACTGAACAGTTTATTCTGGCTGAAAGCTATTTTGCATGAAAATTTTTTAAATTTCTGATATAAAAAAGTTGCCACACTTGTCATTTTTGATTACAAGATCAAACATTTTCATAATTAGCTGTGGTATTCAAATATGAATGGATGGGTGAAATGGGAAGTTATTTTGGCTGATGTTTTATAAGCTTGCTTTTTTGTCATATGCCTCTACTAATGCTAATATCAGAACTATTGAGAACCAGTGGATGACCAACATTGGAGATTATAGTGATCTATCCACAGGGGCTCACATCGGGTGAGTATGGGCATGACACAACCAAGGCCCTGAGCTGGATAGCATCATTCTTCTCTTTCTTGGTGATTTGTTTCTACTTCTCTCTCTCTCTCTCTCTCTCTCAGGGTAACTTGGGGAATTTTTTTTTTTTTTTTTTTGGCTGGTGCAGCTTAAGCCTCAGGTTTCCTTGAACCATATGGCTAATAATAATACAGTATATTTTCATGGGGTTTAATAGGCATTTGAAGAAAAATATATTTCGGTTTTTTTTTGCCAAATATTAGGATTTGACATTTTCTGACTTCAACAATGATTGAGAGTGACATGATTGATTGGTTTGCACGCTGTTACATGAAATCTTCTACTGTTGACTGATACAAAATCTTTCACTTTGCTTTGATATGTCATGCACATTTTTTAAACAGTTTCTACTGTATTGCCATTTTTGATTTTCAGCCTGTTTTCATTTTTTAGGCTTTTCTTTTAGGTTCAGATGAAGCTGCTTTTTTTTTTTTTTTTTAGGTTCATATAAGCAGTGGAATATTAGATAAACAACTAATATTTTACTGTGAAGAAAAATATATGCCGGATAGAACATTAACATTAGTAGATGAATAGCTTTCAAGAATAAATTATGTTGTTCTTAATAGTTATCTTATTTATTATATAAAATAATGTATAATTTAATACAATTAAGGTCATTTTAGGTAATTTTACTTATTGTGTTTTTTTTTTTTTTTTTTTTGCATTTTTCATTCATTCTGATTTCAGTATTTGTTTAATTTTCAGTTCTACATAGATCTCAATGATCCTTACTTAGTAATGAATGAAGAATTTTTTAACAACAATGATTATCTCTGCATGGACAGTCCTCAGTTAAATAGCTACATGAATGTAAAAAATGATATCCTACAAGCCAAGCAATATTCAAATATTTCCTTGCCTAATAGAAATGGCACTCCAGGGCAGTACGACTGTATTCTCTCCATCCGTCCAGTGGGAGGTGGTCCTGTACCAAAAGAAGCAATGGAAGTTGTGCCAATGATTCAGCTTGATTCTTTGAGTGATAAACAAGAAAATGTTTCTGATACATTTTACTTAAATGTAAATAAGCATTCAAAAGTTCCTGCTTCAGAAACAGTATTCAAATGTTCCAATACTGATTATCTGACTATGGGCAATTTGAGTGAAGCTGAACAAGATGATGCCAGTGACTCTGTGTTTCTTGATAGTCCCAAAGAATTTCAAAATATTTCTTTTAGCAATAAAAACAATCTAGTTACACCTAAAACACTGGAAGTTTCAGAACTGTAAATTGTAAATTGTGTAAATAAACATTCTGTAATGTTTTCTCAGGTTTCTAATAATAATATATCTGCATTTTAAATGTCATAATAATAATAAAGAGATCTACAGTGTAAATGTTTATTTGACAATTCTACATTTAACTACCTACTGTACATATCAAATATTATCACTGTAAAAGTTACATAACTGTTGAAAGCTATACTGAAATTTTAGAAACTTAAGGAACAACCAGTTTCAAATATCATACAATAATACATACCATCTTAAGGATGGTATGTATTATGGATCTTGTGGAGCAATTTGCAATAAAAATACAAAGAATATGCCCATTTTGTCATAAAAATGAATCATTCATTTTACATTCATTCTGTTTCCATAGAAATATTTACCAATCAGAGTGTTTCTTATAGTTCTTAAGAAACAGTCTGATTCTTGAGAACTATAAGAAATTCAAAAAGTGACACAGGTAACTATAGACCTGTTAGTTTAACTTGTGTTCCGGGAAAAATAATGGATCACTGGTTAGCATTAGCATTTTAGCATTAGTAGAGGCATTTGATGCAAGAAAGCAAGCTTATGCAGCATCAGCCAAAAAAAAATAAAGTAAAATAAATAAATAAAAAATAACCACTTCCACTTCACCCTTCTGTTCATTCGAAATACCTGTCCAGCCGAGCCTTAAACTTATTTAGGCTATCAACTTCCAAGACAAGGGATGGAAGTCTGTTCCACCTACCAACCACCCGCTGGCTAAAGGCAAATTTCCGCACATCTATCCTACATCTGTCTTTCCTCAATTTGAATTTATGCCCTCTCAGGTGATTATTCTGAGCAAGAGGAAGAATCCCATCAGCATTGAGCATGATCAAACCATTCAAGGCTTTGGTACACCTCTATCAGATCACCTCGCTGGTGCCTAGTCTCCAGACACTATAATTCGCAAAACTTAAACCTTTCTTCGTAAGAGCGCCCCTTTGTTCCATTCACTAATCTTGTTGCCCTTCTCTCTACTTGTTCCAGCAGCTCTACATCCTTCTTGAAATAAGGCCTCCAGGCCTGTATACAGTACTCTAGGTGTGGCCTGACCATTGCCTTATACAAGGGAATAATCACCTCCTTATCCCTGCTAGAAAAATTCCTATATATCATTGACAACACACCATGAGCTACTCTTGCAGCCCGTCTGCACTGTTCAGAGAACTTCATATCTGCCTGTACAACCACCCCCAGGTCCCTTTCATTCTCTACCACTGTCAGTGTAGTACCACAGAGTTGATACGTTGCTCTGGGGTTGCTGTTTCCCATATGTAGTACTTTACATTTGTCAATGATAAACTTCATTTGCCACCTCTCAGCCCATCTGCTCAACCTTTCCAGATCCTGTTGCAGCAGCATAGTGTCAGTAGTGTCCTTGACAACCCTGCCAACCTTCGTATCGTCTGCAAACTTGGACATTAAGCTTGATATACCATCATCAATATCATTTATAAATACAGAAAACAATAAAGGACCCAATACTGAACCCTGAGGGACTCCACTAATAACATTAGTCCACGATGAGCAGTGTCCATTGATTACCACTCTCTGTCTTCTTCCCTTCAACCACCCCTTTATCCATAGCAGCAATTTGCCTCCAATGCCACACTGCTCCAATTTGTGCAGCACTCTTCCATGTGAAACACTATGATAAGCCTTTCTAAGATCCAAGTATATAATATCAAAGTTATTCCCTGCATTCAGTTCTTTTGTGACTACATCATAGTATCCGATCAAATTGGTCAGGCATAACTTTCCCTTAACAAAACCATGCTGTATCCGAGCTGTAACTGAAGTCTTTTCTAGATGATCCTGCAGTGCTTCTTTAACCACTGCCTCCATTAATTTTCCTCAAACAGAAGTTAAACTCACAGGTCTTTAATTACTTGTGTCAGCCTTTGATCCTCCTTTGTGAATTGGGGTCACATATGCACATCTCCAGTTTATGGGTACCTCCCCTGAGTCCAAGGAAGCTCTCATAATTATGGCTAAGAGTTTGCTTACTTCCTTTGCTGCCTCCTTTAATATAATTGGATAGATTCCTTCCACCCCATGTGCCTTTCTTGTGTTTATCTTCAACAATTTCTCCTCAACTTTACTCTCATTTATTGCAAGATTATGTAGCTTACTGCCAGGGCATTCCCTGGCATTCCCTTCGCTAAATAACTCCTCATGTGTGAATATCAATGCAAATATTCATTTAGTTTGTTAGTTACCTGAGCAGGATCATCAACAGTTGAACCTTTGATATCAAGTGGACCAATCAGATTCATCCCCTTCCTTCTAGAGTTTAATTAAGTAAAGAACTCTTTGCATCCTTTGCCAAAGATATCTCGTAAACTGCCTTCGCCTGCCAACCTCCTTTTTAACTTGGTTACAGATCAACTTATATCTATCATAAGCTTATTTGTCACATGTTAATTTTTATGTATCCCATGCATTTTTCTTCTCTGCCGTGTCTCATTTCTTCATGTGACATTCATTAAGGCCTAAACGTTGAACAATATTTCTTAGTTTCTATGTAAAGCCTAGTAGCTTACAAGATTAATTCTTTGGATGCTTCCCATTTTGAATTTGCTGTTGGTAACATCATCTGTTGGTTCCACCATATAGAATTTAAATACTGTCTCAGACCATCGTAGTGGCCTTTACGAAAGCAAAAACCTTTCCCTCTACCCCTGATGGTAGTTACCTCTTTGAGTCACACCAAACTGACACGACACTGCACTGTCCAGCGATGTCAACTGGCTTCACTTCCTTGGATTTTATGTTTCTTAACTTATAGCATAACCCCTCCTCCCTTCTTATCCTGTTTTTCCTTTCTGTATACATTGTACTCCCCAAATTCCAGTTCTGCATTCCTTATATCTGTGTGACACTACGTCTCTGATATCCCAACAATATCCGCCTTTGATGCTTTGAGCAATACCTCAATTTCATCAAATTTATTTACCAAACTCCTAGCATAGGTGTACATGTAAGTATACATGCACCTATATGCACAAGTATACATACTTCTTAGCTAACCTGTGTTTAAACATAACCCATATGCTTACTTATACCGCAGTGATTCCCAGCAGTCTTGGAAATATCCTGGATCTTGTTTTCCAGGCTTCTGCTCAATCCAATAGAAGCAGTGTAAGTATCACTTTCACCCCTGCCTGTGGCTTCTGTTAATCTATTCGTCCTTGTATCCCCGGCCCGAAACTAGCAATTTTCCGACCCACCGAACACTGCCTCGATAGTATCAGCAGATATTCTTGCACCCTTTTTCTTTAAGTGTATCCCATCCTGTAGAAGCAGTCTCTCCTGTTAACAAGTACAGACCAGGCTGAAAAAAATTCTTCCTCTCGAGCCTTCCACAATCTTTCCAGGGCCGAATTGATCCACAAGGCTCTCATCATATACTCCCTCCTATCGTGTCTGGTCAGAATTGCAGACACTTTCAAATTCAACCCTAATTCACGGCTTTCTTTCATCAGTTACCTGTACTTAAGTAATTCTGCCGGTCTCCTACTCTTAATATCATTAGTGCCAACGTGTACAACTATATCACCTTTTGTGTCCTTAAAACATAATATCCGCTCTACAACGTCACCAACCTTTGCCCCTGGCAGACATACCCTGGTCTTGTTACACCTATCCTTTTTGTAAAGCATGTTTCACCTGACAATAGAGTCACCACCATTGAGTAATTATAGACCAATAGGTCTATAATTACTTGAATGGGTTGAGCACATTGAATTCTGATGGGATCCTTCCCCTTGTTCACATTACGAACTTAAGGGGGCATAAATTCAAATTAAGAAAAGGCAGTTGTAGAATAGATGTTTGGAAATTTGCCTTTAGCTAGCGAGTGGTTAATTTCTGGAACAAACTTCCATCGGTCGTTTTGGAAGTTGATAGGTTAAATAAATTTAAGGAGGAACTGGAGAGGCTTTTGGAGGGAATGGTGTGATTTTTTTTTTTTTTTTTTTGTCTGATGCTGCATAAACTCATTCACTTGCTTTCTTGCATCACATGCTACTACTGCTTCTACTACTACTACTACTACTACTAGAACTACTTTTGTCGCCCTTTGTTTGGTTTGTCTGATACTAATTAAAAGATTCTTTGGTTTTCATCGAAGCTTCGGTTGAATATTTCCCTCTGCGAACACTCTTTTATCAGCATAGTCACTTGTTGAGTGAGAGAGAGGACGGTATTCTCCTATTGTGACTTTCCTGTTGGTGACTCTATTGTCAGGGAAACGGGGAACATGCTTTGTAAAAAGGATAAGTGGAATAGGACCAGGGTATGTCTGCCAGGGTCAAAGGTTGATGATGTTGTAGAGCGGATATCATCTTTTAAGGGCACAAAAGGTGATATAGTTGTATACGTTGGCACTAATGATATTAAGAGTAGGAGACTAGCGGAATTACTTAGAAAGTACAGGTCACTGTTGAAAAAAAGCCGTGAATTAGGGTTGAATTTGAAAGTGTCTGCAATTCTGCCCAGACACGATAGGAGGGAGTATATGATGAGAGCCTTGTCGATCAATTCGGCCCTGGAGGGATTGTGCAAGGCTCAAGGGGTAGAATTTTTTTCAGCCTGGACTGTACTTGTTAACAGGAGAGATTGCTTCTACAGGGATGGGGTGCAAGAATTTTTGCTGATTCTGTCGAGGCAGTGTTAGGTGGGTCGGAAAACTGCTAGTTGGGGGGGAAACAAGGACTAATAGATTAACAGTAGCCACTGGCAGAAATGATTCTTGCACTGCTTCTATTGAAATGAGCAGAAGCCTGAAAAACAAGATGCAGGATATTTCAGAGACTGCTGGGAGTCATTGCGGTACAAGTAAACACATGGATTGTGTTAGGGTAGCTAAGAATAGAAACAGGTGCATGTATACCTGCGTGTACACCAATGCTAGGAGTTTGGTAAATAACTTTGATGAATTTGAGGTATTGCTCAAAACATCAAAGGCAGATATTGTTGGGATATCAGAGACGTGGTGTCACACAGATATAAGGAATGCGGAATTGGAATTTTGGGAATACAATGTGTATAGAAAGGACAGACAGGACAGGAAGGGAGGAGGGGTTATGCTATTAGTTAAGAAACACATAAATTCCAAGGAAGTGAAGCCAGTCGACATCGATGGACAGAGCAGTGTCGAGTCAGTTTGGTGTGACATAAGCATAGGTAAATCAAAATTGAGAGTAGGAGTGTGCTATAGGCCTAATGACTCTGAAGAGTATAATAAGATATTGTACAGGGAAATAGAGTGGGCCAGTAAATCAGAGAGTCTTATAATGGGGGATTTTAATATCCCAGATATTGACTGGAATTTGTGGATTGGTCACTTGCACACTAGCAAGGCTTTTGTGAATTTATTGGATGATTGTTTTCTACATCAGCATGTTCGTGAGGCAACAAGAGGAAGCAATACTCTTGATCTGATTATCAGTAGTGATTCTTCATGCATTAAGAATCTACAGATAAATGAACCGCTAGGCGGCAGTGATCACAGTATGTTGAAGTGGGATTTACTCAAAGAGTTAACTACCATTAGGGGTAAAGGGAAGGGTTATTGCTTTCGTAAAGGCGAAGGCGACTACAATGGACTGAGACAGTATTTAAATTCTATACAGTGGGACCAACTGATGATGTTACCAACAGCAAACTCAAAATGGGAAGCATTCAAGGAACTAATCTTGGAGGCTACCAGGCTTTACATACCAACTAAGAAATAATGTTCAAGGTTTAGGCCTAAATGGTTGTCCGATGAACTAATGAGACGTGGCAGAGAAGAAAAATGCATGGGATACATACAAATTAATGGGGGACATGGAAGCCTATGATAGATATAAGTTGGTCTGTAACCAAATCACAAAGGAGATTAGGCAGGCAAAGGCAGACTACGAAAAATCCTTGGCAAAGGATGCAAAGGAAAACAGAAAAGAGTTCTTTACCTATTTAAACTCAAGAAGGAAAGGGATGAATCAGATTGGTCTACTGGATATTGATTGTTCAACAGTTGAAGATCCTGCTCCGGTGGCTAACAAACTAAACGAATATTTTGCATCTACATTCACGCATGAGGAGTTATTCAGGAAGGAGAATGATGTAGGTAAAGTAAACATTGGCAGTGAGCTGGATGATTTTGTAATAACTGAGAGGAAAGTAGAGGAGAGATTGTCGAGGATAAACATAAAAAAGGCACTTGGGGTGGATGGGATCTATCCAGTTATGTTAAAGGAGGCAGCAAAGGAAGTAAGCAAACCCCTAGCCATAATTATGAGAGCTTCTTTGGACTCAGGGGAGGTACCCATAGACTGGAGATGTGCGAATGTAACCCCAATTCACAAAGGAGGATCAAAGGCTGACACAAGTAATTATAGACCTGTTAGTTTAACTTCTGTTCCAGGTAAATTAATGGAGGCACTGCAGGATCATCTAGACAAGAATTCAGTTATAGCTCAGACGCAGCATGGTTTTGTTAAAGGCAGGTCTTGCCTGACCAATTTGATTGGATATTATGATGTAGTCACAAAAGAACTGGATGCAGGGAATAACTTTGATATTATATATTTGGATCTTAGAAAGGCTTTTGATACTGTTGCACATGGAAGACTGCTGCACAAATGGGAGCAGTGTGGCATTGGAGGCAAATTGCTGCTATGGATAAAGGGATGGTTGAGTGGCAGAAGACAGAGAGTGGTAATCAATGGACACTGCTCAACGTGGACTAATGTTATTAGTGGAGTTCCTCAGGGTTCAGTGTTGGGTCCGTTGTTGTTTTCGGTGTTTATGAATGATATTGATGATGGGATATCAAGTTTAATGTCCAAATTTGTAGATGATACAAAGGTTGGCAGGGTTGTTAAGGACGCTACTGATGCTATGCTGCTGCAACAGGATCTGGAAAGGTTGAACAGATGGGCTGAGAGGTGGCAAATGAAGTTTAACATTGACAAATGTAAAGTACTACATATGGGAACAGTAACCCCAGAGCAACATATCAACTCTGCGGTACTACACTGACAGTGGTGGAGAATGAAAAGGACCTGGAGGTAATTGTGCAGACAGATATGAAGTTCTCTGAGCAGTGCAGACGAGCTGCAAGAGTAGCCCATGGTGTCTTGTCAATGATATACAGGAATTCTTCTAGCAGGGATAAGGAGGTGATTATTCCCTTGTATAAGGCAATCGTTAGCCCACATCTTGAGTACTGTATACAGGTCTGGAGGCCTCATTTCAAGAAGGATGTAGAGCTGCTGGAACGGGTACAGAGAAGGGCAACAAGAATTGTGAATGGAACAAAGGGTTGCTCTTACGAAGAAAGGCTTAAGTTTTGCAAATTACAGAGTGTGGAGACCTAGGCACCGGCGAGGTGATCTGATAGAGGTGTATAAGGCTTTGAATGGTTTGAGCATGCTCAATGCCAATGGGATTCTTCATCTTGCTCAAAATAATCACCTCAGAGGGCATAAATTCAAATTGAGGAAGGACGGATGTCGGATAGCTGTGCGGAAATTTGCCTTTGGCCAGCGGGTGGTTGGTTGGTGGAACCGACTTCCGTCACTTGTTGTTGAAGTTGATAGCCTAAACAAATTTACGGCTCAACTGGACAGGTATTTCGAACCAACGGAGGGGTGAAATGGGAGTGGTGTGTTTTTTTTTTTTTTTGGCTGATGCTGAATAAGCTTGCTTTCTTGCATCATATGCCTCTACTAATGCTAATGCTAATGCTATTCTTTTGTTTTTGGTCTCGGTTTTGCTGTGGAGGTTGCCGCTCTTGTGGATACGCTTCACTCATCCAATCATCTTCTCATTCGTATTATACTGTTGTTACAGGATGTAATTTGGCTTGTATTGGCTCTCATTTCTATTCTCTTCTGCTGAAGATATCTTTATATAGCTCCGGTTCCTCGTCTTTTAATTACATTTGCTACTTAATTACATTTCCATTAATCCTAGTGGCTACTATCACAGCAGAGAATATGGCTGTGTGAATGGCCTCCAGTTTTCCATGGTTATTATTATTATTATTGCCCTTATATTATTTCTTCCTGATTGAGGGGATTCCTCTCCATGATGGCTACTGCTACCAAGTACACATTTTTTGACTGATGCTGCATAAGCTCATACACCTGCTTTCTTGCATCACATGCCACTACTACTACTATTATTACTACACAGGATGGTTGTTATGTCTGGTGTTACTTTTCATCGAGGTACACTCTGACTATCCTACAGGTGTTCAAGTTTCCGATTTTTTCTGGAGTTCCTTGTAGATGTTCGCTGGGAGTACTGTTTCTGCTAGGCTGTTATGTAGGGTCTTTGGCACCATACCTGTGGTTGACACGATGATCGGGATGGTCGTTACTTGTTGCATATGGCACACCTCTTTGATCTCCTGTCTTAGGTTCGTGTACTCCCTGATCTTTTCATGGACATTGATATCATCCGCTATGTCAATTAGATAGTAGCCTTTTCCATCTTGTCCATAATGGTTATGTCCGGTTTGTTGTGTGGGATGGTCTTATCCGTTCTTATGGCTCAGTCGCAGTACATCTTGTGGGTTGGGGTCTCTAGAGCTGCCTGGGATTCATACTTGCAATATGGTACACATTGTTTTGTCAACTGCTATTTCCTCGCTAGCTTCTGATGTATTATCCTGGCTACCTGGTCGTGTACTCAGTGTAGGTGATCACCGTGCTTCCCCTCTGATGTGTTGGTTCGTTTCTGAGGCCAGATGTCATGGTCGACATGTGTCATCTGACACATGTCGACGTTGAGACCTTTGCGAAAAGCTCCTTTGCGATGTATTTTCTATAGTTTCTAGTTTCCATTATATGAACTTGGTTGGTAAGCATGAATCCATCAGTCTCGCGAAAGAGCGTCGCACTTGTGAGCCAATGATTGGAAACAATATTATCGATGTAAACTTAATGGAGCTCATCGTAGTGTCTGCCCTGAAGTGTCTCCTTTGCCCATTTTTTTAGCTTCATTTCTCCTGCAGTCTGGGGGGTGTAGGGAGCTCCTCGCTTAGGTTGAGTGAGGTATACCACTTATCTATCTTCCTTATGGCCTGGTGCTGTGTTTTTCTCGAAGTAATCCTTGAGGTTAACTATCGCTGTTTTCTGTTGCTCTATCAAGTCTATCAGGCCCCTTCCTCCCTCTTTCCGAGCTATTGTTTGTCACTCCACTGCTGACTTCGGGTAGTGTTGGTGGCTCTTTGTCCTCATCTTTCGCATAATAAACTCTACCACGGTGTTAGTCCCATCTATGACCCCACAAGAGTATGTTGCACTGGGACGGCATAGGTGTTTATGGCTTTAACTGCGTTCCCTCCATTCAATTTTGCTTTGAGTAGGCTTCTGAGTCACAAATGATATTTTTCTGTCAGGCATTTCTTGATTTCCTTTTGCTCTAACTTCTGAGCCTGTGTCATCCCTATGTATTTGTAGGTCTCTCCTTCCGTCATAGTTTCGATCTCTTTACCAGTCAGCAGCTGGTAGTTTTGTCTGACCAATTTTTTCCATGTTCCAGTGTGTGGGTCATGCGTTTGTCTAGACCAAATTCCATGCTGATGTCCTTGCTGAAATCTTCGGTGATCCGGAGTAGTTGGTGGAGTTGCTTCCCAGTTGCCGTGTGAGCTTGATGTCATCCATTTACATCAGGTCGGTGAGGGTGTATGGGTTCTTTCTTCGTTCTTTGAGGTTATATCCATACTTGCTACCGTTACACATGGGTTATATAAGACAATTCAACGTTATTTAAGCAGAAGGCAGGTAGCTATCAGAACTCAACATTTAAGACATCAAGAGAGATTGAGTAGGGTTTGTCCCCAGGGATCGGTATTAGGCCCAATATTTTGGAATTTGATAATTAATTCTTGGTTGTCAATGAATCACAAGGATTGTCACAAAGTAGCTTTTGCGGACGATGTGGTCTTGGCAGTGCAGGGAAATTCCATAAATGAGTTGGAACTAAAAATTAAGGATATAATTGATAGCCTGGTGTATTGGTCTACAAATAACAAATTGGTGGTTTCCTCGAGAAAGACTGTAATGATGTTGCTTAAAGGGAAACTTGAATACAGACGATCCCCCCCCAGGCTGCTTATTAATGGAAAGCAGGTACCAATGGTATCTCAAAATAGATATTTAGGAGTTCTGTTAGATGAGAAATTATCTTTTTTCCCACACTTGGATTTTTTAAGAAGTAAAGTTAAAAATTATACTGCATCTATTGTAAGGTTGACAAGAACTGAGTGTGGATAAAATAAGAGAGTTCTGCGGCTATATTATAAAGTTATTTTTATTCCAATTGTAACCTGTATTGGCTTCGATAGTGTATGGGAGAATATCCAATGTTAAATTTAGAAATAAGTTGATGTCATTTGAAAGATCAATGTTGTTATTAATGGTAAGAACTTGTAGGACAGTATCAACAAATGCCCTACAAGTCATTGCAGGAGTATTACCGTTAGAATGTCAGATATTATATACAGCCTTTTGTTACTATTTAAGGAAAAGATTGCAGATATCATGTCTTTGAATAACTAATGATGTGACAGTGGGAGTTAAAGAAGGGAAAAAAGAGATTTTTCTTAAAATCTTGAAAATATGGCAGGATAAATGGGTTGGAAATGTAACAGGGGCGGTTACCAGATTATATATTCCAGGAGTTCATTTTGCATACCAAAATAAGCAGTGGTTTTTTCCTAAAATGTTGAAGTCCTAGAAAAACAAGATGCATGGTATTTCAGAGACTGCTGGGAGCCATTGCGGTACAAGTAAACACATGGGTTGTGTTAGGGTAGCTAAGAATAGAAACAGGTGCAGGTATACTTGCGTGTACACCAATGCTAGGAGTTTAGTAAATAAATTTGATGAATTTGAGGTATTGCTCAAAACATCGAAGGCAGATATTGTTGGGATATCAGACGTGGTGTCACACAGATATAAGGGATGCAGAACTGGAATTTGGGGAGTACAACGTCTACAGAAAGGATAGACAGGATAGGAAGGGAGGAGGGGTTATGTTATTAGTTAAGAAACACATAAAAACCAAGGAAGTGAAGCCAGTCGACATCGCTGGACAGTGCAGTGTGGAGTCAGTTTGGTGTGACATAAACATTGGGAGATCAAAATTGAGAGTAGGAGTGTGCTATAGGCCTAATGACTCTGATGAGTATAATAAGGAACTGTACAGGGAAATTGAGTGGGCCAGTAAATCAGAGTGTCTTATAATGGGAGATTTTAATTTCCCAGATATTGACTGGAATTTGGGGGCTGGTTACTCACACACTAGCAGGGCTTTTGTGGATTTATTGGATGATTGTTTTCTACATCAGCATGTTCGGGAGGCAACTAGAGGGAGTAATACTCTTGATTTGATTATCAGCAGTGATTCTTCATGCATTAAGAATTTGCAGATAAATGAACCACTAGGTGGCAGTGATCACAGTGTGCTGAAGTGGGATTTACTGAAAGAGGTAACTACCATTAGGGGTAAAGGGAAGGGTTATTGCTTCCGTAAAGGCGACTACGATGGACTGAGACAGTATTTAAATTCTATACAGTGCGACCAACTGATGATGTTACCAACAGCAAATTCAAAATGGGAAGCATTCAAAGAACTTATCTTGGAAGCTACTAGGCTTTACATACCAACTAAGAAATATTGTTCAAGGTTTAGGCCAAAATGGATGTCAGATGAACTAATGAGGCATATGGCAGAGAAGAAAAATGCATGGGATACATACAAATTAACACATGACACAGAAGCCTATGATAGATACAAGTTGATATGCAACCAAGTTACAAAGGAGGTTAGGCAGGCGAAGGCAGATTACGAGAAATCCTTGGCAAAGGATGAAAGAAAAACAGCAAAGAGTTCTTTACTTATGTAAACTCTAGAAGGGGATGAATCAAATTGGTCCACTTGATATTGATGGGTCAAGTGTTGATGATCCTGCTCAGGTAGCTAACAAACTAAATGAATATTTTGCATCGACATTCACACATGAGGAGTTATTCAGCGAGGGGAATGCCAGAGGTGTATTCAACTCTAGCAGTAAGCTACAGAATCTTGAAATAACTGGGAGTAAAGTGGAGGAGAAACTGTTGAAGATAAACACAAGAAAGGCACCCGGGATGGATGGGATCTATCCAGTTATATTAAAGGAGGCAGCAAAGGAAGTAAGCAAACCCTTAGCCATAATTATGAGAGCTTCCTTGGACTCAGGGGAGGTACCCATAGACTGGAAATGTGCAAATGTGACCCCAATTCCCAAAGGAGGATCAAAGGCTGACACAAGTAATTATAGACCTGTGAGCTTAACTTCTGTTCCAGGAAAATTAATGGAGGCACTGGTTAAAGAAGCACTGCAGGATCATTTAGACAAGACTTCAGTTATAGCTCAGACACAGCATGGTTTTGTTAAGGGGAAGTCTTGCCTGACCAACTTGATTGGATACTATGATGCAGTCACAAAAGAACTGGATGCAGGGAATAACTTTGATATTATATACTTGGATCTTAGAAAGGCTTTTGATACTGTTGCACATGGAAGACTGCTACACAAATTGGAGCAGTGTGACATTGGAGGCAAATTGCTGCTATGGATAAAGGGGTGGTTGAGGGGGAGAAGACAGAGAGTGGTAATCAATGGACACTGCTCATCGTGGACTGACGTTATTAGTGGAGTCCCTCAGGGCTCAGTGTTGGGTCCATTATTGTTTTCTGTATTTATAAATGATATTGATGATGGTATATCGGGCTTAATGTCCAAGTTTGCAGACGATACAAAGGTTGGCAGGGTTGTCAAGGACACTACTGACACTATACTGCTGCAACAGGATCTGGAAAGGTTGAGCAGATGGGCTGAGAGGTAGCAAATGAAGTTTAACATTGATAAATGTAAAGTACTACACATGGGAAACAGCAACCCCAGAGCAACGTATCAACTCTGTGGTACTACACTGACAGTGGTAGAGAATGAAAGGGACTTGGGGGTGGTTGTGCAGGCAGATATGAAGTTCTCTGAGCAGTGCAGACGGGCTGGAAGAGTAGCTCATGGAGTATTGTCAATGATATACAGGAATTTTTCCAGCAGGGATAAGGAGGTGATTATTCCATTGTATAAGGCGATGGTCAGGCCACACCTAGAGTACTGTATACAGGTCTGGAGACCTCATTTCAAGAAGGATGTAGAGCTGCTGGAACGAGTACAGAGAAGGGCAACAAGATTAGTGAATGGAACAAAGGGGTGCTCTTACGAAGAAAGGCTTAAGTTTTGCAAATTACAGTGTCTGGAGACTAGGCACCAGCGAGGTGATCTGATAGAGGTGTATAAAGCCTTGAATGGTTTAAGCATGCTCAATGCTGATGGGATTCTTCCTCTAGCTCAGAAAAATCACCTGAGAAGGCATAAATTCAAATTGAGGAAAGACAGATGTAGGATAGACGTGCGGAAATTTGCCTTTAGCCAGCGGGTGGTTGGTTGGTGGAACAGACTTCCATCCCTTGTGGTGGAGGTTGATAGCCTAAATAAGTGTAAGGCTCAGCTGGACAGGTATTTTGAACAAACAGAGGGGTGAAGTGGAAGTGGGTTTTTTTTTTTTTTTTTTGGCTGATGCTGCATAAGCTTGCTTTCTTGCATCAAATGCCTCTACTAATGCTAATGCTAATGCTAATATTAACGGGACATGGATCCTTAAAGAGCAATCTATATGATTTTGGTCTTTCCATTTTTTTCCATTTATTTACACACACAATTTTATGTACATTCTCATGATATAAACAATTTATATACAAGATTATATACAGTTTTATGGACATTATCATATATATATATATCCTCTGTCGATATGGGGCATGATGGTCAGTCTATTTTTTTTTTAATTTATTTTGATTTTGTTATCGTTTGGTAGTTCCTTTAACCTTCTTTTGGTGATATTTCACGTCTTTCGGAACTGGTGCCTCTCGGGGGGGGGGGATACCGTTAAATTAATATGTAATTGGCATTATCCTAAATTTTGTATAGTTTTTGTTAATTGGATTTAAAGTTCGAAATTATACAAGGGTTTCTGGGCTACTATTATATCTATTCTTTCTTTTCGTTCGTTTGTTTATTTGGGTTATTTTTATGTTAATTTTCGCTCTATAGTTTTTGCCATACTACTGGCTTATGTTTTATTTTATTTAATTTAAAATATTGGATATATATATATATCCAGGTAATCAAGGTACTGTGTGTGTTTGCATGTGTGTTCTTATATCGGGGTGGCTCCTAGGCCTTAACCCATCTCTACCTTTGTACTCTGTTATGGTGCAGAAACTCTGCATAATGGGTCTGAAAAGTGTCAGTGTATGTGTGTTGTTTTGTTTGTGACAGGCTATTATGTCACCATGGTGCAGCCAACGTATGGGCAGCTGCTGCCTAGTGCCCATCCCTAGCACCGGGCCTGGGTCAACAGTCATTCTATACCTTACCACCGAAAATCTCGCACCCGCCAGAGGGAGTGCAATACTGGCGAGTGCCTGCAATCCCGCTCCCAGGTTGCCCTTACCGGAGAGCCAGCTAAAAAAAAAAAAAAAAAAAACTAGTAGTTATATACATGATGTTCTAGCAAAACAATTGTAACAATTATATTAACATATATACATGATTTCCTAGTCTTAGTCTTTTTCACCACAGTTCATTTATTCTCAGTACATTTTTTTATTTTCAAATGAAGTCACAAGTTGAACTGTCCAGTTTGATTTCATTCAACAAAAAGAAGTCAGTTCCAGTCGTCTTCCCCGGATCTCAGCTGGTTGGAAGTCGCAGATTGGATGCCTCGATAGAACTCTAATGGGAGGATATACAGGGACCCTCGGGTGTTAACAGGATTCTCATAAGAATGTTGATTGATTCTGGGGCGTGACACCTGAAATCAAAAACTAAGGAACTAGATGGAAACATAGTTTACAAGCACAGCCTCCTCTGAAACATTTGGAGTTATACCTTGTGTGGTCTTAAGTGACATCTAGATCTGTGACCATATAGATATGAACTACATTCTCTTACCCATGGACTGTCACTGGAAGTCCAAATCATACACAAGTTAGGACTCTCGGGAAAAAGAATAATTAGAAGTCTTCAGCAACTAGAAGAGAACCACCTAAAGTTTTAAGACATGCTAGCACAGAACGGAGAAGACCACCGTGACTTTATTAATTAATCTGTACATCCTACATCTAATTTCCTCGAGGGTGAAGGGATCTTATTTCTAGTCTTCTTTTAAAAACAGTCGCTGAAAATGTCTGTAAAGCATTAAAATTCCTACACCCCCACAAGTGCAGTAAGAGTCTGGCTCAAGTCCACGTTCGTGTCACTTGGCTCTAAGGGATCCATGTCCCGTTAATAAGTATGTTGTATTCATTGAAGGAGCAAACCAAGGATTTGTTTCCTTGGAGGCAGTAAAATCCACTTTGATTATAAATTGCCTCGTAACTGTTCCATGTTCGCTGGCATTTCACCGATCCTGCCACACAGATGTTAGATGTTCCCACATCTGACATCTGTGTCCTATTCGTTGTAGAAGTACTGTGACATACGGATTGTCGATCGTATTTTCAGTTTATTGTGATCAAACGGGTTCTAATTTTGAGTGATTTGGCTGTGGAAGAATTTCCTTACGTGTGATTAATAGTTTCGAGGTGAAACTATTAATATTAAGCTTTTGTGATACAAATACAGCTATCTGGTTAAGTGAGTGTGGTTTACCACATTGGCAGAGCCAATATGGCTGCCATGTGGTAACGATCGTCGGCGGCGGATCCGTAGTTTTGGCGGGAAACGTAAATCACGTTTCTTATTATTTATTTATTTATTATTTTTTTTTTTGCTGATAGATCAAGAAAGTTACTGTAAGTACAAATAATATTGTTGCTTTGAACCTAAAAGGAACAGTTCAAGAACACAGGATTTAGAAGTTGGAATTATTGAAATACTGTAGTTGTTATTACTACATGGAAGTTGCTTATTTAATACTACTAATATTAATATATTTGTGAGTTTTTGATAGTAAAGAATTATGGAAGATAGAAATCCTAATGGTAAACGATCTTTAGACAGATCCAGCGGGGAGGGAGAGGATACTTCACCCCTACTCTCACCTAAAATTCCTCAATCTCATGGCGATATACGAAGGTTAGGTGAGTTCGTATATTCTAAAAGTATTGGTCACGATCAGTTAAGACCCGCGGCTCAGTTGGTACGAGAGCAGAGCACAGGTGGTGAGATAATTGAAGTGGAGGGGATCGGGTCTATTCCCAGCCCAATTTTGAATACTGATTCAAGTACAATGACTGATGAATGTGAAAATTATGCGAGTATAATAACTGATGAGTGCGATAATATTCAAGATGCGTCCTCTGTATATGCGGTCATTTCTAAAATGCGAAAAGATATCACAAGTTTTCTTTTCAGAGAGGCTAATAAGGTGACTAAAAAAATGGGGAAATCATTATGGACAAATGGTGTAATTTGGAGACTGTAACAACTGCATTATTGATAGAAAATGAGAGATTAAAAGCCATTAATGAGGAAATTAATAAAAGAGCCCAATTGCTACAAACAGTGTTAAAAACTTTATCTGTGGTCTCTGGTAAACACATTGAACAGGATGAAGGGAAGAACATACAAAAGTCAGATGTAGATACAGATGAGTTTCTGACGGATAGGTTACATTCACAAGAGCCTGTGCGTACCTATGCTGGTACTGTGAGGGGTGCTATTGAGAAGGGTGTTTCTTCTAGTGATATTATTAAATCATCTAATAATGTTCTAATAATTAGAGCTTCAGATACTAGTGACTTGAAAACAAGTTCTGATGTGAAAATGTAGTTACTACAACTCTTAAAAATGATTTGAAGAATGTAAAAGTGAAATCTTTGCGACTTGTTCGCAATCGAGGAGTAGTGGAAACAGCTACCAAATGAGATTTGGACTGCTTAACTTCTACGGCGGCGTTTTCCGAAGCTGGAGTGATCACTGGCGTTCCTCGTAAAGGTAATCCCTCAGTCATAATTTATGATGTCCCACGGGATCTTTCAAAGGACGATATTGTGGATAATCTCTATAACAAGAACTTGATAGATTACGGTTTCACATTGGAAGAAGTGAAGCAACAAACAGTTTTTCGTTTTACTACTCAGGCCAGGTCGTCATCGCTAGTTCATTGGGTTGTTAGCTGCTCACCTGAAATTTATAAATATGTGTCCTCCCTGGACAGGTTGTTTTTGACTTGGAGTTCTCATAAGCACCGTCCTTATACGATAGTCACTAAATGTTTTCTGTGTCTGGACATAGAAAACATTTAGGGTATGGACATACTACCCAATATTGTTCTCATGAGTCCCCGTCTTGTGGACATTGTGCTCGAAGTGGGCACGTATTTAATGAGTGTCCATTTAAGGAAGAGCCACCTAGTTGTATCAACTGTAAGAGACGTAGGAAGGAATATCAGCACTCGGTTAGGGACGGCACATGTCCCGAGTACTTACGGGCATTACAGACGGCACGATTAAGGACCGCCAATGAATAATAGTTATAATAAAAGTTTTATTCCCGGAGGTGGAGCTGTTGTTGGAGATAATGATGTTCTTGCTGATTCTCCTGCGTCTTTGCTTGCTGGTATTAGGATTATGCAGATTAACGGTCAGCGTTCTAGAGCAGTATCGGGCGAAATTCGAGTGTCTGCTGAGCAAAATGCTATTGATATTATTGCAATTCAAGAGCTTTATACTGTTAAAGTGCAACCTGGATATACTCCAAAGGTAACGGGATTTCCACTCACTGCCCGTATAATTCAACCGGTCTCTGAGGAACTTAAAACATGTATTGTGGTGTTAAATAATCAGCTTGATATCACTATAATCAATGGTTTATGCAATAGAACGGCTACTTGTATTTTGGTTACATATTTGAATTTGAATTTTTATTTAATTTCGCTATATTGTCCTCCCTCAGAAGATTTTAATTTATCCTTGAATTATCTAGAAACAACTTTAAATTTCTTGGGTCCACAGAATGTCATAATAACTTCTGACGTAAATGCTAAATCTCCACTCTGGTTCATTAATGGAAGCGATCGTCGTGGTCATATGTTGGAGGAATTTATTATTAATAAATGTAAATCTATCTAATTTTTTAACATTAACTAATTTTCATTTTAAAGCAGTTGTTCGTGATTGGGTGGTGATTACTGATTGAACAACAAGTGATCATCGGGTTCTATTTTTTGTTGTTACTGATTTTTCTAAACCCGGAGATCAATTTCTACTACAGCCAGCTTTAGTCAGATTTTCCATAAATCACATAAACTGGGAATTATTTGACTCCTCCATTTCTGCAGATTTCCCTGAACAAGACTTTTCGTCTCTTCACTCTTTTACGGCTGCTGGAATTGCTTCCTTATTACGCCAGTCATTATTTAAGGCCTCATACAAATCGGCCAGCAAGAAAAAGATTAGATTAAAGATCTGTTCCTGGTGGACCTCAGAATTGTCTTCTTTAAGGAAAAAGGTACATCAAGCCCGTCGAAAATATCAGCGTCGACGTAGGGATTGGCACTCTGATGAAGTAGCTTATTTTTACTCTCAATATATTTCACTCAAACAACGTTATGTAAAGGCTATTGCCACACATAAGCGGGAAACATGGAAGGAGTTTGTTCACAGTGCTGGTAATGATAATCCTTCGGGTCTTATTTATAAGATAGCTCGTAATAAGATTCACTCTTTAGATGTATACGGCACTGTGAAAGAAGATTTCCTGGAGACCACTGATTGGATGAATACAGTTAATGTTATTCTTGACAGACTATTCCCGGTGGATGATATAATTACTGATTCTGTTGTACATTCAAATATTCGAGTTGCAAATTCGCTTTATACCACCAATATTCAGACAGAAGAATTTACCATTGATGAGTTAACCGCTGTTGCTAAAAAGATTAATATTAAGAAATGTCCAGGGATAGACCTGGTCGAAAATACATTTATTTTGCGATTTTTCAAATTGCGTCCACAAGTACTGCTTTTACTTTTTAACAAATGTCTCCAAGAAGATCTCTTTCCTGATATGTGTAAAATTGCGCTTTTAAAATTGATTAAAAAACCAGATAAACCAGCATTAAATCCTAGATCTTATAGGCCTATTGCACTTTTGCCAAATATTGGGAAGTTTCTAGAACGTCTAATGACTCTGCGTGTTACTGATCTTCTTCAGGCGAAAAATATGGTGTCCTCTAATCAATACGGTTCTGTGTAGGGAAGTCCTGTGAAGATGCAGTTGTTGAATTTGCTGGCAGCATTGAGAGTTCAACATGAAAGTACACGTTAGCTACCTTTGTTGATTTCGAGGGCGCTTTTGACTCTCTATGGTGGCAGAGTGCTCTCGAACGGTTACGATCAGCTGGATGCTCTCAGCAACTATACCACCTATTCACAAGCTATTTCAAATCGTCACATTTTAGTGAAATCTAAATTTCAGGAGGTGTCTAGAGAAGTTTCACGAGGGTGTCCGCAGGGGTCTATCCTAGGGCCTCTTATATGGAATATGGTATTGCATGATTGGATTTCCCGTAGTTTCAGTGGTAACAAAATCATCGCTTATGCCGACGATCTATCTTACTATCTTAATTCATGGTTCATCTAGATCTGCTATCGAAAGTAATGCCAATGATGTCTTACAAAATTTATTCCAATGGACAGTGGATAATAAATTGACAATAAGTTCGTCCAAGACTAAAATGATGATCTTTGGATCACATTTAAACCCTCAACGACCCCCTTTAGTGAAGATCAATAATAACAGGATTCCACTTGGCTCTGAAACTAAATTACTTGGGATTACAATCGACTCAAAGCTTAATTTTGTCTCTCATTTAAATAATGTAACAACAAAGATCAGAAGATTCACTGGTGCTATTGTAAAAATTTCTCGTTCAGACTGGGGACTTTCTAGACGTACCATGACAAGCTATTATAACGCCGTATTCCTTCCTATGGCTACTTATGCTGCAGGTGTATGGTTTCACAGGCTTAGAACTGTTAAATTTCGATGGAAGTTGGCTACTATGCAACGCACAATATTATTATGTATGTTAAGAGCTTGTCGAACTGTTTCAACTTCTGCCCTGCAGGTTCTTGCAGGTGTATTGCCATTGGACCTTCACGTAGCTTACAGAGGTCTTTGTTATAGGTTAAAAAACCAACTATCAACTGAATTTATGGGTTTGGTTCTGAATATTAATTCAGATATTAAGCAAGAACGTAATCGTTTGTGGAATGAAATGATAAATCTCTGGCAGACCCGCTGGGATACGTCATCTGTCGGATCTGTTACTAGGACTTTTTTCCCTGAGGTGACCTTTTGTGTAAAGCAGAAACCTGCTTGGTTCTCTTTAGACTTATATACATCCTTCTTCTAAACGGGACATGGATCTCTTAACGAAAAACTATATCGTTTTGGTCTTTCTAGAACGGAAGCTTGTCAATGCGGGGAAAATGAAAATTGTAGCCACATTTTATTTGAATATCCGCTGTATAATGACTTTAGAGATGTTCTTCGTTCATCAGTTTCTACACTCTCTCATGGGCATGAAACTTTGCTGGTGGGAGACAAGGATTCTTATGTTGCTCTTCAGCAGTTTGCATCTGATGTTTTCACAAGAAGAAGAATTAGTTATACGGCTACGAATAATTCTACTCCTTTGTCTGGTGGAGCTGCTCAATAGGGAGCAACATTGCCTAAATTTTTTATTATTATTATTATTATTTTATTTATTATTGTTTATTTATTATTATTAATTATTATTATTATTATTTATTATTTATTTTTATATATGTATATGTATATATATATATATATTTTTTTTATTTTTTTATTTATTTTATATATATTATTATATGTACATGTGTGAATATATATATATATATATATATATATATATTTTTTTTTTTTTTTTTTTAACACCACAGGGAAATTCTTTTTTTTTCTTTTTCTCTCCTCTGGAGTGGGCCCCCAGAGGAATCTGGCCCATCTTTTGCCAACATCAGAGTCTCGAATTGAGACAGTGCGAGCTCCATTGAGACTGGCCCACCTTCCCGTGGTGTGGACGAGTACCCAGAATCATTTGTCCAGGTGACTAGTGATTCTGGGTAGCCAAGCGGTCAGACACAACAACAGAACACACACAGAATACACACAAACATACACTACTTATTTCTGGCCCTGCTACAGTGGTACTGTTCTTCACAGAGATACGAGGCGGAGATGAACTGACGTTCTAGGTGCCGCCCATTACAAAAACACATGTCCACATGTCCACACACAGATGTTCCCACAATCTTTTCTTTTCTTGTTTGACCTCGTTCACTGGATCAGATGTTATTCCCATTAGTTCCGAAGCCGACCTATCATCTCCTTGAATACCAAACCTTTCCTAAGCCGACCTATCATCCCCTTGAATACGATATACAGATCGTGGGGAATGGTTCCTGCTAAAACTTGTAATGCGTTGTTTGATACAGTTCTAGGAGAATTTAAAACAGATAATAACATGGATCTTTGAAGAGAAATAAGTTTCATTTTCATTTTAACCGTTATGACTCTGTGATACCAAATGGTTGCAGCATATGAGACTATTGGCAGAAATATTGTTTTATAATATAAAAACAAGATTCTTTTACTAAGTCCCCATTCTTTCCTTGATATTCTTATGATTGGGGCAGTAAAATTCCTAATTTTATCTCTAAGTTTACATTCATGTGGCAGAAAGCTTAATTTATCATCGATTAGGATGCCTAAATATTTATTTTGGGATACATATGGGATTTAAGAGTTGCCTACCAAGTCTTAGGAGGTCGATTATAGTTAAAATGAGCTTTGAAGGGCATAAATTTGGTCTTTGTTGGTGATGTTTTTAGTTTGTTAAGTTTGGTCCATGCAAATAGATCATTTAATATAATTTGCATTTTTTCCTCGAGTATCCTCCTCGAACGGCCCTCTACAGCAATTACTAAGTCGTCGGCATTAGCGATTTTCATAGCCTCCTCGTGGTATTTTGTCATCCACTGATCTAAGACTGCGTTCCAGAGGAGAGGCCCCAGTACCGACCCCTGAGGGCATCCTCTGGAAACAGTAGCTGAATACACTAGGTGTTTTACACAAATTCTGATGGATCTGTCTTGGAAGTAGGACCTGATGATTCTGTAAGTATAGTTGTCACATCTTCCCAAGCGCAGTGACAAGGGCATTCTCCCATCATACCGTGTCAAAAGCCCCCTCAAAGTCAATAAACACTGCCAACACGTACATAGCTTGGGAGTTTTCTACATAGTTCTTAAGGGTGGCAATGGCAACTTCTGTTGAAGAACCTTTTTTAAACCCGAACTGATTAATTCAACATAGATGGTTATCCTGTAACGTTTTTTGTATTCTTTTTGGTCTGGAAACCCAGACAAATTGTAGTTGTGTTATAATAATGAAAGTTGGGATCATGTATTGTATGAGGAATATCGCCAATTGTATAGGAATGAATTATTATATTTTGGAAAGGATTTCAGCCTCATTACATAGAGACTAAGTCTAATTTTAACAAGTTTAGTAATTTTTGTGAGTTAGTGTTTTGGAAGAGAAGAAGATTACAAGTGTTGGTGGATGTTTTTTAGGCATTCTGTATACTGATTGATGTTGCTGATTGTTGCCACTTCATGTAGTCTGATGCTTTTAAGTTTTCGTTTTATGTTTAATGGTGTTAATATTGCTGTTGATATTATTGTTTTTTTTTTGTTCTATTTTTTTAGGACCTCCTGGGTTAGGCCCCCTCGGAGGTGGAGAAGATGATGCCCATGGGAATTGCACTACTATCCAATGGGCGTGGTGATGGTACTTAATACCGTCTCGTGGTATTAAGTACCATCTCCACGTATTAAGTGGAGATGGTACTTAATACCGAGATGATCTACGCCTGGCTACAGGTACTTAGGGATGAGCACCAGGGGCAGTCACGCTTGAGTGTATGCATCCTGGTGGCGATGAGGTTTTTTTTTTTTTTTTCCCTTCTACTAGTAGTAGTTCTGTTTTAGATATATGATATTTGGTGGAGATGGGTGCTTGCCCGGGTGCCACCATATATACATTAATATTAAATATAAAAATAAAGCCTGATTTTTATAATATATTTAGCCATCAGTCTTTATTTAAAATAAAGACTGATGGCTAAATATAAGGTGGAATGGTTAAGTTAATGCATTAAGGTGAGATGAGTTTTAATTTAACGGAATTTTAAAATAAGCGCAAGGAAGCAGAAGTGCACTACTCCGTGCCTGGTTGTCATAAAGTAGAAAGTAGTTAATCTGGAACATAAAAGAATTGATAATGCCAATAGTCGTGACGAGAGACTTTCGTTAAGTTATAAGGTCTTCAGTTGGCGGTGTTAAGTGAGAAGTAATGCGTGCAGTATTTTAAGGGATTTTCTATACTCTCGTGATGCTTTTTTTTTGGAACACGTGGGAATCTCAGATGTGAGAGATTTCGAGGAAAGGTGAAAGGAAGTTTTGCGTTTAGGATGTTGAGATTAGCATTGTGTCGAAACCATTCGATAATGAGGGCTTCATATTGAAGAATTTTGTGGCTAGTTTTAAGTCTTATAATGGTGTTAGCGGAGTCAAATAAAGGAGTGTGATTGTGGGTTTGAGCTTGAATCGTGAGTTCTGTACTAGCTTCTCCCGATCTAAGACTATTATAGTGGTAGTATGCGTGTTGGAGGTTTTGGTGGAATCAAACTTGGTAGTAGTCCTAGCAAGTTTGGTTCTACTACCTTATTAATCAAAAAGTGGATAAAGGAGACACGATTGTCATCATAGACAAAAACACTTACGTTCAGGAAATGGAACAAATTTAGGCGATCAAAACACATATAAAATTGAAAACAATCATAATATCACTAAACTTAAAAATAAACTAGATTTAATCTTAAGAAAACTCAGACAAATAAAGAAATCAATTTATACACACTGCAACAGATAGGAATCCGCAACAACATCCTTCCTCACATGTCTGGCATCACCAAACTACAAAAACCTGGCCACCAATTAAGATCAATTATCTCTTTCAGTAAGTCAGCTTTTGCAAACATATCCACCTACTTAGTTCAAATTATATCCCCTCTTACCAGATTCTCAGAATTCAAAATCAGCAACACCAATCAGGCCTTTCCGAAAATAAGCAATACTACAATTTCTGATGGAGATATCCTAGCATCATTTGACGTAATAGCTTTATATACTAACGTGCATATCCCATACACTTTACAGGCTTTACGGAAATTCTTAACAACACATAACACTTTGACAAAACGTACCTCTCTTTCCATTAATAACATCTTTGAACTCACTTCACTTTTACTAGACGCCCGATATTTCAGATTCAATAATAAAATTTTCTAACAAATATTCGGTTTACTCATGGGTTTAGGTATTTCCGCCTCCCTGTCAGAAATTTACCAAGCCACAATAGAGAACCAAATCTTACAACCCTTCCCTCCAGAAATAAAATTATACACCCGTTACGCCGATGACATACTCATAATAGGCAATAGGTCCGCTATAGACAATCTCTTTTTAAAATTTAATTCAATACATGATAGGTTAAAACTCACTCTTGAAATTGAAACCAACAACCAAATTAATTTTCTCAACCCCCACTGTTTACAAAACAGGTACCAACTAGGTACAAAGATTTTCAGAAAAAATACACATACAGGCAAATACTTACATTTTGTTTCGCACCATCCCCTCTGCACAAAAAAAGCGGTTTCATACAACCAAATACATGATGCCCTCAAATATAGCACCTCACAAAATGACTTAACCAATGAACTTCAATACCTCACGGAACAATTTACAGCTAGGAACTACACAACCCAACTCATTCAACACACTATTTCCACCGCCAAAAATTAACAATCCACCAAAACCCACCACGAACGCAAATATACGCATCATTCTCCCATACCATAATGATCTTCGGACAATTCCGCCGTGCGTTTACAGTTACTGATATCTCCCTTATTTTTTCAGCTTATAATAAACTTGGATCCTTATTCAACACTTACAAAGATACACACAAATACCCAACCAACGATTTGAACAATATAATTTACTTGATTAAATGTCAACCAAACTGTGATGCCTGTTATATTTGTAGTACTACTACTACTAAGTTTGGTTCTACCAAAACCTCCAACAGTCGCACATACTACCACTGTAATTCTGTACTAGCTTGTCCCATCTTAGATCGGGACAAGCTAGTACAGAACTCACAATTCAAGCTAAAACTTACAATCACACTCCTTTAATTGACTCCGCTATCACCATTATAAGACTTAAAAACCAGCCACAATATTCTTCAATATAAAGCCCTCATTATCGAATGGTTTAGACACAATACTAATCTCAACATCCGAAACGCAAAACTTCCCTTTCACCTTTCTTCGGCTTGGAATCTCTCACATCTTAGAATCCCACGTGTTCCAAAAAAAGCGTCACGAGAGTATAGAAAATTCCTTAAAATACAGCACGCGTTATTTCTCACTTAACACCGCCAACTGAAGACGTTATAACTTCACGAAAGTCTGTCGTCACGACTATTGGCATTATCAATTATTTTATGTTCCAGATTAACTACTTTATGACAACCAGGCACGGAGTAGTGCACTTCTGCTTCCTTGCGCTTATTTTAAAATTTCGTTAAATTAAATCTCATCCCACCTTAATGCATTAACTTAATCATTCCACCTTATATTTAGCCATCAGTCTTTTCATAAAACTATTGCAGATTATATTCAAGGTGAGTACCGCTCTTTAAGCATTTCGCTATTTTTATATTTATTCTATTATCACGGTACTATAAGAATTCTATAACTTTATACTTGTCATACATTAGTATATGATGATGATGACGTTGCACATGGTGAATTGCGTGTTGAGTGCTAGACAGAACCACCGTTGGATCAGAGCAACTCCCTGAGAGATTCCTCTTCTGATGGGTTGGTCTGAAAATAATTCTTCAGATTTCTGGAAATAATCCTTCAAGTTAACTATCGCTGTCATCTGTTGCTCAATGAGGTCTATCAGGTCCCTTCCTCCTCCTTCTTCCCGGGCAATTGTCAGCCTCTCCACGGCAGATTTTCGGGTTGTGTTGGCTGCTCTTGATTATTATTATTATTATTATTATTAGCCGTATGGTGCAAAGAAGCCTGAGGCCTATGCTTCACCAGCCAAAAATAATTCCAAAGTTACCCTGATAGAGAGTGGGAGAGAGAGAAGTAGAAATGAATCACCAAGAAAGAGAAGAATGATGATATCCAGCTCAGGACCCGTGGTGTGCCAAACCCATACTCAACAGATGTAAGACCCTGGGGTGTTGTGTGGGATTGTCGTGTCTGTTGTTATGGCGCAGTCCCAGTACAACTTGTGGGTTGATATCTCTAGTGCTGCCTGGGGTCATTCTTGTACTTCAGTACACTTTCTATGTTATTATTATTTTTATTGTATAAAGAAAGATACTTTGCAATGATAATTTATGATTATTATTTATTTTTTGTTGTGTTTGCTTCATTTGTTTCAGAGGGCGTATGAAATGGATTGTAGAGAATATGGCGTCTTTTTATCATCGTGGTTTCAATTTGAGATATAGAAGATCTTCAAGAAGTATGGAACTTCCATTTAATTAATGTTGCCGACTTGTATGCATTTATATTGACTGATTTCAGTTCAGCTTGTTTCTTTGTCAATAGTATTGATCAGTTGGTTTTAGCAGAGAATTTTAATACAACATAAAATCAGTTCGTTAAAAAAAAGATGTTTTTGGTATCCTATGATCTTCAGCGTGAATTTGTGAAAGTGTTATTTTTTTTTAGGTAGAATCGTAAATGTACTGTTTATTTAGCTAGCGTTAGTATAGAAATAGGCAAATTATCGGAGGGATGCCAATTTACTCTCAGGCTTAAAAAAAAAAAAAAAAAATATATATATATATATATATCGTCGATTTAGGTATCTGTTTAGCCTCTGGAACGGCCACGTGGTGTGGGGCTGCAGGCATAATTTTTGTCAGATTAATATATACATATTTATGAATTGGGTTTTGGTGCCTCCACTTGCCATAAAATTAGCCGTAATAAATTGGTAGGGATGTGTTTATGTGATTTTGATGTCAATATAGGTTTCAGTATAGGTGGCAACCCATCCCCCCCCCCTCACGATACTGTTATAGTCAGAAAAATGTGAAGCTGCTCACTAATAAATAGTATAAAATGTGAAATTTAGTTGAAAATGGGAAATGGTGATAAAGAATGGCGCTGTGATTGGTTGTTTTTAGAAATTTCATTGTGGATGCACTATTGTGTAGTTATTTGATTTACAGGGTTGTCACGAATTATGTTTGTACAGTCGTGTTTGTGAGCCAATTTTCATGTGCGTATTGGGTGAAATGATTTTTAGACCACTCCAACTAAAGTTTATTGGAGAAATTTCAAAACGCTCACTTAGGCCAGTCTATAGCCTTGACTGGCTGCTGGCTTTCGGGTTTTCTCCAATCTTTGATGGAGTATGAACCCAAATCCTTCCAGGTGAGTGACAAGCTTGCTTTACTGTGTGAGGAAGGACAATGACATGGAAATAGAAAAAGAAAACTCAAAGTGAATCAGGTGAAACACTTCAAGATAATGTATATTTTTGGGAGTGAACATAATATGATTGAGAAGAGAAATGTTCAGATAGTTGATTAGAATGTGAAATAAACATGATATTTATGTAAAAATAAATGAAATTTCTTTCTATTTGTTCCATTCAAAACAAATGAAATAAAGGTAATCACCCGAAGTACTTTTTTTTTCTAGTAAGGTGATTGTAGTTGGCTGCTTTATATCCCATGTGATTTACAATTTAATTTTTTGGCATACATGTTATAGGGTGAAATTTACATATACCCTCTAGTTCTGAAAGTTTTTGTGGCCAGTTTTCCAGTGGTTAATGATTCAACAACATGGTTTAAAGAAATTTTTCTTACATCCACAGAATGGAAAGTTAGCTATAAATTAACTTTCCTTAAACCTTTAGTGGTAATGAGATGTGTTTAAAATACCCTGGTGATTTCGAATTTTTCTACTGAAAATATGGAATTTAGTGAAGCTGTGAGCATTAATTTTCAGTGCATTTCAGAGACACTATAAAAAGAAGTTATGTAGCAGTAAAAATAATTTTAGCATTGTAATCATTCAAAAGGAAAAAGTTATCTAGGATGTCTCAGACATCCCTGGTGACTTTGCTTATGGAAATTTAGGAGAAAAAAAAAATGTAGGAATTGTATTGTAACCCAAAATAGGAATGGTCCTCACTTGATGTTATTATTATTATGTTTTTTTTCATGGTCAGAAATTTTTATGAATGCTGTAATGGTAGTAAGAAAAGAAATAAATTTTATAAAAATATTTGCTCTTCCATTACAATTTTCTAGCAGCAGAAGATTCATTTGAAAAAAAAATTCTTAAAAAATTAAAACAACATTGCTTTTCTATAATTGTTGTTTTCTCGAACTGTTTTTCCTAAATGTTTTTCTTCAAATATTGCAGCAAAATATATATGAAAATTTCAATAATTAAAGAAAAATTGAGAACAGTTTTTAAGGACCTTGTAAGAATTAAATTTGGATTAAGAAGAAAAATAAGATAAGTAATGAAATTTAAATATTTGAGCATAGAAATTAACAGCAGCAATGGAATAATGGATGAAATCATAACAAAATCGGTAGATGCTGAAATATTACTGTTGAAAGCAATAAGAATCCAAGAAAGGAAACAAGAACATATAACGTAATTGTAAGGCCTATGTGATACTACATAAGGTTACACAAAAATTGTTAAGGGACAAAGTTAGGAATAAGAGATGAATGTGAAATTGAACCCATAAACAAATGAATAAGAAATAGAATACAAATGGAATGAATATATATAACTTAATGCGAAACACAAGATTAGTAAAAAAAGAAAAGGGGACTGGACACCAAAAGGAAAGAGTAGCCTAGGGAGACCGAAATTAATGCAATCAGGCTGTCAGCTGAATGGATGCAACAGCTGTAAGTGTAATATGGAAAGGAAGAAGAGGATTTTATAATAAGATATTTTATTTTAAAGTACTTATAAGGTGCTTGACTGGAAAAAGAAATTTCAGTGAAAACACTTCCTTTCTACAGCCCTAATTTTTAAAATAGAGAACAGCGAACAACTTACCATTTAGGTTATGGAAATTAAAAGAAAAATAACAATGGCCAACAAAAAAAAAAAAAGAATTTTTTTTTGTAAATATGGAGCAGAAGGTGTAGATTCTGAAGGAAATTGATGTGCCCATTCCAGAAATACCAAAATTATGTTTCTGTCATTGAAAGATGTAGCAAAATTTTAGCAACAATGAATGGCTGATTTCAAATATATGGTAATACGAATACTATCCGAAAAATGAGTTATTCATTTTAAAATATTTTAATGAGACATATAATTTACTACATACATTTTATTTTTTTAGAAATGTTTGCCAGTCAGAGGTTTTCTTATAGTTCATTCTGCTTTCCCTCTTAAGAAACTGGCAGTATCTTGGTGACCTTGGTACTGCTTTTCCATCATGGATATGCCTTTCTTGATGAAAGCATTTCCCTTGCTGATGTACTTAACATCTTTTGAATTTTGAGGAATAGAACTGAGATAGGAATGATGAAAATGAAGTTTTCAAAGACATTTGGCAGCCAATATCTTTATAACATTGCAATGAAGGTGGCACCAGAGATTCATAATTATCTCTTTCCTTATCCCAAGAAATCCATGCACAGCCACTTTAAATGATTATGAAACTGCTGTTTCAGTATCTTGTAGCTTTGTTTCATATACATTATCTTTGAGGAGTTTCTTTATTTGAGGTTCCATAAAATTCCTTTTTTATTTTTGCATCAGTTAACCTGTTATTACTTTCCTCATTTGTTATTACTTCCCTCAGTTTGACAGACACTCACATTGTGTCTGTATGTGATATGCTTTTTTGTTTTAATTATAAAAAAAGTAGTTATTAGCTTTTTTACTGATTTGAAAACAGTGATCTGTTAATTAGGATTTGCTGAACTCAATTAAAAAAATATCAACTGAAAATAAATGAGAGAAACCAATAATGATAATAAAGAAAGTTTTTTTATTGTATTTTTAGTAATTTTCAGGGCCACTGATCTCCCAGGTTGAAACCTATATGCTTGTGTGGCATCCAGAAGATACAAATGAGTATCTGTATTTTTGTCAGTGAACACCACGCCAGTGAAATCGAAGCTCTATGGTAGATTAGGCTTGTCATTGGCATTTCACAATGCAAATGTGAATTGCCTGGCATCTGTCAAATATCACACATAAAATTGTCTCATAATTCAGTGTATTGAAATGAAAACAGAAAATACTGTATAACCAGTTAGCAGGCAGAGGTGCAGAAGAGGACAGATGGAGGGCCAGAGAATATCTTTGATTATATGGAACAACAAGATGGCATTATCTCTTTGACAAGATGAAGCTTCAGACTAAACTCCCCATAGAAAAGAATTCCTGAATCATAATCTTTGTTGCAAGCAGGCTGATAATTCTAGGTATGCCATCCCCACATTTGTGAGTACAGTCAGTCCTCGTATAGCACGATAATTGTGTTCCTAGAAACCCTCGTGCAATATAAACAACAGGCCCTATGGGAAAAATAGGGTTAGGTGCTGACCACCCAAGATTGAACACACATTTGTAACCAAACACAATAAATAATCGTAATAAAATATTTACGTATTTTATTACGACTATTACGTAATAAAATATTGCTAATGCTTTTGCTTCTATCGTAAGCAAACTTGTTTTTTTGTTTGATTTTCTATCCAAACAGATGACAGCTGTTCCATCTCTTCCAATTCTTTGTCTTAATCTAATGGATTTTAATTACACTTTGAGTTGCTCCTGCTATGAAAGTTGTTTTTATTTTCTCTGTAATTCTCGGCGTTGCCTCATTTAGGTCTGTAGCACATGCAATATCACATGGTCTTTCATTTCGCTGAAAGCGTTTCACAATTTCATATTTTCTCTATATCAACAGAGGCGGACTGGCCATAAGCCTTCCTGGGGAAACCCCGGTGGGCGGGAAGCCGGTGTAATTTTGTCTATAAACGCTAGTATGAGGTCACTACAAATTTTCCCGGGTAAGAATTTTTGACCCAGGCCGCCTCTGTTTATCGATATTGCTTTTATTTTTCTACCTGAATCTGCAGTGTCTTCACCAGGACGCTTCCTTTTCACACCTTTTAAGCATTTTACTCAGTTTTAGGGAATAAAGCACAATTACAAAACGAGACACGCTTGATACACATAAACAAAGCTGCGCGCTGTAGCAACTGAATAAACAACACCTTTAAGGCAGAGATTAACACCTCACATTTTACTAAAGCACATTTCTAGGGGTTACTACCATAAAACAATTTCCAGTTGCCTTTCTGCTAATGGAATCTGTTATAAACTGGTAGTAAACTCGATCTAATTGCATTTGCGATTATACCGATAGCTGGAATTGTGTTGGCTTTTATGTTATTATGGTGAAATGTGTTTCCCCTTCACTGATATAAAACATTTTCAGAATCTTCTCTTCATTCCTATCGTGTTGCATTCGATTGGAGTGATTCTGCGTTCGACTGCCATTTCTTGTAAACACAAAGGTGAATCGTGCATAAGCGAATTCGGTTCGTGTTATATAAGATATCGTTCCCCTATTTATAAATCGTGTATGATTGAATTCGTGTAATGTAAACATGTGTTATACGAGGACTGACTGTAGTCTGTTCTTGTTCCTCTCGTGTCACTCGAGTGAAGCACTTTGCTTGTTTTATTTAAATGCTATGCCATTGTTTGAAAATCTAAATAATAGCTGTTCAGTCAGACTGCCTCACATTCATTTAATGAGGTTATTTTTGATATGTTGAAAAATGTGATATGTAAATTTGTATGGCATTTCTGAGGTCCACTTTTTATTATAAAAAAATGAGTTTATTAGCATTAGCCTCAGCCAAAAAAAAAAAAAAAAAAAACTCTTATTTCACCCATCCACTCTGCCTTGAATCTATTTAAGCTATCAACTTCTACAACGACAGATGGAAGTTTGTTCCAGCAATCAACCACCTGCTGGCTAAAGGCAAATTTCTGCACATCTATTCTGTAACTGTCTTTTTTCAATTTGAATTTATGCCCCCTCAGGGCATAAATTGATGCTCAAACCGTAACCAGTATATTGATGATTATAAATTATTGATAATTATTGATGCTCAAACCGTTCAAGGCCTTATACATAAACCGCAATCAGATCACCTTGTAGGTGCCTAGTCTCCAGACACTGTGATTTGCAAAACTTAAGCCTTTCTTCATAAGAGCAACCCTTTGTTCCATTCACTAATCTTGTTGCCCTTCTCTGTACTCTTTCCAGCAGCTCTTCATCCATCTTAAAATGAGGCCTCCAGACCTGTATACATTTAAGATTTCAAAATAATTTTAACAAGGCTAAAGTAATTAATACACAGAATGAATACCTAAAACTCTTAATGGCTGAAACACTTGAAATGAAATTAAACTGTAATTCTATAAATGTGCGGAGACCATACACCATTTCGGACTCATGGACCTTTACTTGCATATGTGAATAGCACGATTCACATTGGTTAACAAAAATAATCTTGTCGCGGTGCACTAATTTTAAATTATAAGAGTGTGGATATTGTTAAATTTGTCACTTTACTTCTTGTGAATACGGTTCATATCCGAAATAACCTGTTCACGTATAAAGAAGTCTAGTCTAAAATATTTTAATATATTTTTTTAATATAGTTTGACAATTGTCTTCTGTTTCTATTCTATCACTGCTGGTGGGTTTAGTTTGGGGTAGATTGATGTGCATCGGCTACGCTTTGCTCTTCTTTGGTAGCACTAAGTAGACATTGGGAATTGAAGACAAGATTAGTTTTATAAAAACCGTATAAATTAAAAATATTTTAATATGGATATTATTGTGCTACAAACTTTGATCTTTTATACAGGGTGTTTCAAATACGAAGGTCAATAATTTAAAGGTGAGAAGTACAAACTAAAATAAGCAAAAAAGTCCCAGTGAACATCGGGCTGCAAATTAACTGTTTTCAAGATAATGCACATTTTCTGTTAAGATCTGCCACTGACTATGGGAGCACTAGTTTAGCAAAAAGCTGTGAATCCCTTGTTAAGGGTGGTTTTATTAAACATAAGATAATACATTTTTAATTTTTGGTTTCAACACCACAGGGTTACAGGATGTTACAAAAGGTGTTCAAAATGCTGTCCTTCCATCTGTGCACAGCTTTGTAGTCTTCTCTGCATTGAGTTGTGACTCCTCTCAGGCATTCCTGGGTCATTTCTGATTTTCTGAAAGGCTCCTTCAACCCTACACTGCAATTCCTCAACTGTGTTAATGTCAGAAGTGTACACCAAACTTTTTACATGACCCCAGATACAAAAATCCATAGAATTTAAGTCTGGTGAACTGGGAGGCCACATTACAGGCCCACCTCTACCTATCCACCATTGACCCTACCTTCTAGTTAGATACCAAGTCACAACTCAAGCAAAATGTGCCGCTGCACCATCATGCATAAACCACATGCTCTAGCATTGCTGAAGTGGAACGTTATCATCATCAAAGAGGTCTGGAAGAACATTCGGCAGGACTGAAGGTACAGCTTTCCTGTTAGCCTGTTTGGCAGAAGTGTGGTCCAATTAGATGGTTTCCTAGTAGTCCTGCCCAGACATTCAACGAGAAATGTTGCTGATGTCATGACTCGTGAATTGCATTAGGATTTTTGTCAGACCAAATGTGACAATTATGAAAATTAAAAATACCATCACGAGTAAACCCAGCTTCATCAGCGAACAAAATTTGTTTAAAAATTGGGGGTTCAGGACACACTGTTGTTGCATCCACTGACAGAAGTTCACTCTGGGAGGGTAGTCTATTGCTGAGACGTACATGTTGGATATGGTAGGGATACAGTAATTGGCAATGTAAAATTTGCCACACACTGCTATGACTCAGTACACTCTCTTGCAGAGCAGCCCTCCTTGTCGAAATTCCTGGATTTTGTTTTATTCTTTCTAACACCCTTTCCTCAATGTCAGGTTTTATGCTTCTGGGCCTACCTGCTCATACTCCATGTGCGAAGCAACCATATTCTCCAAGGCGTTGATGTACCCTGATGAATGTGTGCCTGTTGGGCTGCTTTCGGCGGGGAAATGCTTCTTGGTACAAACGTGCAGCCTCTAGTTCACTGCTGTTGGCTTTACCATACGTGAAGTGCATGTCTGCATACTCTTCGGTGCTGTAACCTCTTTCTATGTTGACTATCCTTTGACAAGTACTGGTATGCCTGCTATGTCTCAGAGCATTGAGAGAGGGGAAAGGAAGAGAATGAGCATAACCACCTAAATAAATAAGTCAGTGGTGGATCCGAACTCTGTACAGTTCACCTTGTCAATGACGGATCCCAACTAGAAATGTGCAATGTGTTGAAAATGATTCACTTAAGGACCCATGTTTACTAGGTTTTTTTTTTTTTTTGCATATTATAGTCTGTACAGTTCACCTTTAAATTACTGACTATCACTTTTGAAACACCCTGTATTATATATATTAACCGATATCAATTTGATGTAACGGGTGAAGAAATTTCCTACAAAAAGTATGATAAGCTATCTTATATTTAAAGAAGACCTGTATACAGTACTCAAGGTTTGGCCTGACCATTGCCTTATACAAGGGGATCATCTCCTTATCCCTGCTAGAAGAATTCCTGTATACCATTGACAAGACACCAGGAACTATTCTTGCAGGCTGTCTGCATTCTTGGAAATCTTCATATCTGACTGCACAATTAGCCCCAGGCCCTTTTCATTCTCTATCACTTTCAATGCAGTACCACACAGTTAAATAAATAAATTTTCTGTTTATACTCCGGGATGACCACATGGTCAGAGGAGTTCACGTGGTAGAGAGAATACAAGAAACAGCACTGTATTCAGCAGTCATGGGCTTGAACCCGGGTTACTTAAGACACGTGTACTTATGCACCCGCACACCTCACCACACGTCTATGGCAGCCTATTTTTCATATGTTACTCTGGGGGTTACTGCTTTCCATATGCAATACTTTACATTTGTCAATGTTAAATTTCAGTTGCCATCTCTCAGCCCATCTTCTCAACTGTTCTAGCTCCTGTTGCAGTAGTCTACTGTCTTTAGTATCATTAACAACCCTTCCAACCTTCGTATCGTCTGCAAATAGACATTAAGCCTGATATACCATCATCAATATCATTAATAAATACAGAAAACAACACTGGACCCAACACTGAATCCTGGGGGACTCCACTAATAACATTAGTCCACGAAGAGCAATGTCCATTGATTACCACTCTGTCTTCTTCCACTCAACCATTCCTTTATCCATAGCAGCAATTTGCCTCCAATGCCACACTGCTCCAATTTGTGCAACAGTACCAAAAGCCTTTCTAAGATCAAAATATATGATATCAAAATTATTCTTTGCATCCATTTCCTTTCTGACCAGATCATAGTATCCAATCAAATTGGTCAGGCATGACTTCCCCTTAACAAACCCATTCTGTGTCCGAGCTGTAACTGAAGTCTTGTTTAGATGATCCTGTAGTGCTTCTTTAACCAGTGCCTCCATTAATTTTCCTGGAATAGAAGTTAAACTAATAGGTCTGTAATTACTTGTCACCCTTTGATCCTCCTTTGTGAATTGGGGTTACATTTGCTCAACTCCAGTCCATGGGTACCTCCCCCGAGTCCAAGGAAGCCCTCATAATTATTGCTAAGGGTTACCTTACTTCCTTTGCTGCCTCCTTTAATATAACTGGATAGATCCCATTACAAAATTATCTAGCTCACAGCCAGAGTTTAATTCGCCTCTAGCATTTCCCTCTCTGAATAACTCCTTGTGTGTGAATGTAGATGCAAAATACTCATTTAGTTTGTTAGCTGCCTGAGCAGGATCATTATTTTTTATTGAATTGAAAATGTTCTGTTAATTCTGATTTCCTAAAGTCTGTTACAAAATATTGAACAAAAATAAATGAGAGACACCAATATTAATTCACAAGTAGTAAAGAATATTTTTATTATACTTAGAATTTTCAGTCACTCATCCCCCAAATTGAGACACAATGTGAATGTCTATTTTTGTGAGCTGTTTTTGTTTAGTTTCTGCAGAGCCAGCTTGCTTTGTAGAAACTAAACAGAGAGCTTCTGGCAAGAGTAGACTCCTCTTGCTTGCATCTCTCAAAAGTTCATATGTGTATAGGACTTGAGTTCAAGAAATAAATATTTTTGCTTGCTTGGTGTCTGTTAAATGACAAAAAATTTAATTTTTCTTAACATATATCAAAATTGAAACTGGAAGTACTGTATAATCATTTAGCGCAGTGGTTCTCAATGAGGGCTATATGGCCCCTCCAGTTGGCCATGCCATATTTCTTGAGGGACCACAGGTAAAAGTTGTAAAATTGGGGGCCATGGAAACTGTTAAGTGGGCCACGAAAAGTTCACTTCTAAAATAAAACTATTACTAATATAAAAAAAAATAGTGAGATCCTTGGGATCTCACTAAACTAAGGGACAGTAATATTGTAATATTTTTTGTTAGGAACATAATTGTATATTGTGAATAGACAAAATATTAGATGAGTAAAAATTCTATTATAAATAAAGATTGTAGTTAATAAACACCATTTTTATTATTAATATTCCTTATATTATAAAAAATAATACATGTTATAAATAAAAAGTGCAGTTGATAAAGTACATATAAATATTACATTTATCATAATTAAACAATATGAGGGATGGGTCCACAGAGATGAATGAAACTCAGAAGTGGGCCACGAGCAAAAAAAAAATTGCGAACCACTGATTTAGAGAATATTGGTGTAGAAGTTTTATCAGAGGATTTGATTTTATATATCTTTCTATACATTAAAAAAGTTTTCCTTCTAGTGATTTTTATTCAGCCAATGGGTTATGTGGTAATACGTGACAAATTCTAAAATACATAACAGAAGCTTTTACTGTGGTAAAACAAGCTTCTATTTTAGCGTGGTCATGCTAGATAAAGCACGTGCTTTATCTAGCATGACCACTTGATACCATTCTTGATTTTCATATGTAATATATTTATGTATTCATAGCTGAGGAAGAGAGACACACACAGTGTTGAAAGCTTCTGTAAGTATTTTATTTTTTCAAAAGAAGTGAGAGCAGCGGGCAAAACCCGCTAGTACAAATAAAAAAAAAAAAAAAAAAAAAATTTCATACAAGCATCACATTTCAGATGCCACATTAGTAACAGAGAGCTAAATCTTAACTTAATCTTACTGACTTAATCATAAGCACCTTCTTGTTAAGATTGTGGAGAGAAGCTGCTGCTTTCTTGTTCAGTGTGGAAGTACTTTATTGCTGGATGTGGACCACATGGTATACAAGAAAAATGTATAAATGGTACCCAGAAAAATCCTGGGTACATCACTGTTTCAAATCATGTGAATAATTGTGTTCCAGCAAAATAGTTCACAGAAAATCATGGTTGTGCTAATGTTTGAAAGCACACTCTGGTGGTAAATAATTCTATGAAAGTCTGGATCAAAAAAAGAAAAAATTGCCTTTTCTTCCTTTTTTCTATTTAAAATTAGAAAATTTCCTGTTTTCTGAAAGCAAAATGTCAGTATCCCAAAACTGGTATCCCAATGGCAACACTCTTGGCATGGACAGACTACAAACAAGTTATATGAGATTAAGCCTGTAATTGAACATTGGCAGTCTAGTCTGCGAAAAGAGGAAGTTGTTCTATCTCGGCTCCGCATAGGACATTGTCACTTCACACATTGCTATCTGCTGAGGGCAGACGATCGCCCTATGTGTAGAAATTGTGACACCATTTTAACAGTCCGTCATATTTTAATTGAATGTCCGTCCTTTTATAATGACCGCCGTTTATGTTTTAGCCATCTGTCTGAACCTTATACACTCAGACAGGTTTTATCCGACAATGACAACGTGTAAGCTATTTTTAAGTTTTTACAACTTATTAATCTAAATAATTCTATCTAAAATATTTTTATCATTTTATGCTATATGAACATTTTAAATTTTATATTCTACATGTTTTTGACTTGGCACATTATAGCCTTAGATGCTAATGTGCCATAAAACTCTAAAACAAACAAACCTTCAGGTTTTTAAAGAGATTGGAATGCAGATGGGAAAAAGTTGTTGCCAGTTGCTTTGGAAAGAAACAGAATGCTCGACTACCAATTGGACAAGAAACAAATTTTCTACTCTTAGTATGTTCAAAATGAAGTATGGACTGATTAATGACTGTTTACAATTGTTGTGAGCTTTAGTGAAAGTGATGATGAAGTTAGAGAGTTCAGTAGAAGCCAGTTGCAATGTGCTACATTTTTCGTTTGAATAGCCTAAGCATATTTATTTGAAAACCAAGGTTTAGATAAAAGATGTGATTTTAATTACCCTCACTGTTCGAAAAGTTGGACTGGAGAAAGTCTAGTTGCAAAGAAAGGAAGTAAAACAGTTCCAAGGGATTTGGAGATCAATAGAGGCAGAAGATGAATTTGACATAATGGGGTAAAGAGATTTTAAGCCAGTGAAGATCTAAAATAAGAGATACCAAATTACTAACTCTCTGACAGGGAATATCAGATCAAACCTACATTTCCATTGAAGGAAAAAACTTTGAATTGCCAAATCATCACAAAAAATAATGGCTGCAGTGTTTTAGGACAGAGATGGCTAAGTTTTGATTGTTCAGTGTGGATTTTTTAGAGAAAGCATTAGCAAAGGCATGTGATGCAAGAAAGCAAGCTTGTTAAGGGCAGGTCTTGCCTGACCAATTTGATTGGATACTATGATGTAGTCACAAAAGAACTGGATGCAGGGAATAACTTTGATATTATATATTTGGATCTTAGAAAGGCTTTTGATACTGTTGCACATGGAAGACTGCTGCACAAATTGGAGCAGTGTGGCATTGGAGGCAAATTGCTGCTATGGATAAGGGGATGGTTGAGTGGCAGAAGACAGAGAGTGGTAATCAATGGACACTGCTCAACGTGGACTAATGTTATTAGTGGAGTTCCTCAAGGTTCAGTGTTGGGTCCGTTGTTGTTTTCGGTGTTTATGAATGATATTGATGATGGGATATCAAGTTTAATGTCCAAGTTTGCAGATGATACAAAGGTTGGCAGGGTCGTTAAGGACAATACTGACGCTATGCTGCTGCAACAGGATCTGGAAAGGTTGAACAGATGGGCTGAGAGGTGGCAAATGAGGTTTAACATCGACAAATGTAAAGTGCTGCATATGGGAAACAGTAACCCCAGAGCAACGTATCAACTCTGCGGTACTACACTGACAGTGGTGGAGAATGAAAAGGACCTGGGGGTAATTGTGCAGGCAGATATGAAGTTCTCTGAGCAGTGTAGACGAGCTGCAAGAGTAGCGCATGGTGTCTTGTCAATGATATACAGGAATTTTTCTAGCAGGGATAAGGAGGTGATTATTCCCTTGTATAAGGCAATGGTAAGGCCACATCTTGAGTACTGTATACAGGTCTGGAGGCCTCATTTCAAGAAGGATGTAGAGCTGCTGGAACGGGTACAGAGAAGGGCAACAAGATTAGTAAATGGAACAAAGGGTTGCTCTTACGAAGAAAGGCTTAAGTTTTGCAAATTACAGAGTCTGGAGACTAGGCACCGGCGAGGTGATCTGATAGAGGTGTATAAGGCTTTGAATGGTTTGAGCATGCTCAATGCCAATGGGATTCTTCATCTTTCTCAGAATAATCACCTCAGAGGGCATAAATTCAAATTGAGGAAGGACGGATGTCGGATAGATGTGCGGAAATTTGCCTTTGGCCAGCGGGTGGTTGGTTGGTGGAACCGACTTCCATCACTTGTTGTTGAAGTTGATAGCCTAAACAAATTTAAAGCTCAACTGGACAGGTATTTCGAACGAACGGAGGGGTGAAATGGGAGTGGTGTGTTTTTTTTTTTTTTTTTTTTTGGCTGATGCTGAATAAGCTTGCTTTCTTGCATCATATGCTAATGCTAATGCTAATATAGCATCAGCCAAAAAAAAAAAACACCCCTTATTTCACTGATCCACTCGCTCCAAATGTTTGTCAAGTTCTGCCTTGAATCTATTTAAGCTATCAACTTCTACAATGACAGATGGAAGTTTGTTCCAGCAATCAACCACCTGTTGGCTAAAGGCAAACTTCCGTACATCTATCCTACAACCATCTTTCCTCAATTTGAATTTATGCCCTGTCAGACAATTATTGAGCAAGAGGAAGAATCCCGTCTGCATTGAGCATGCTCAAACCATTCAAGGCTTTATACACCTCAATCAGATCACCTCACAGGTGCAGCAGTGAGGTGATCTGATTGATCCTAGCACACGCTTCTTGATTAGACCGGGGTTCGAGACCACCAAATACGGAGGATGCGGAAAGGTCAGGGAATGACCACCGCATATTCCCTTAGTTGCTAATGCTCCTAAATAACAAACAAACAAACCTCACAGGTGCCTAGTCTCCAGACACTGTAATTTGCAAAACTTAAGCCTTTCTTCGTAAGAGCAACCCTTTGTTCCATTCACTAATCTTGTTGCCCTTCTCTGTACTCGTTCCAACAGCTCTACATCCTTCTTAAAATGAGGCCTCCAGACCTGTATACAGTACTCAAGGTGTGGCCTGACCATTGCCTTATACAAGGGGATAATCACCTTCTTATCCCCTGCTAGAAAAATTCTTGTATATCATTGACAAGACACCATGAGCTACTCTTGGAGACCGTCTGCACTGCTCAGAAAACTTCATATCTGCCTGCACAATTACCCCCAGGTCATTTTCATTCTATACCACTGTCAGTGTGGTACCACAGAGTTGATACTGTACTCTGGGATTACTGCTTCCCATGTCTAGTACTGTACAATTGTTAATTTTAAATTTCATTTGCCACCTCTCAGCCCATCTGCTCAACTTTTCTAGATCCTGTTGCAGCAGTGTACTGTCATTAGTATCATTAACAACCCTCCCAATCTGAAAGGTCAGGCTATAAATTCCAAACACTTGATAAGCTGTAATAGGGCTATCAAACAAAAAAGGA